>NC_026005.2:41453287-41661046 GCF_000442705.2 Elaeis guineensis
CCTACACTCAAATTTCACTTCAAATGGTATCAAAGCAGGTTCTAAAATATGATATATATTTGCATGTATAGATTAAATTGTAATCTAAAAATTTAAATTTAAAATTTGAAATTTAAAATTTAAAATTTGAATTTTAAAATTTTTTCAAAATTCAAAATTCAAAAATTTGAAATTCAAATTTTGAAATTTAAATTTTGAAATTTGAAATTTAAAATTCAAAAATTTGAAATTCAAAATTTAAAATTTAAAATTTAAAATTTGGTTGAAATTTCAAATTTGAAATTCAAAATTTAAAATTCAAAATTTGAAATTTAAAAATTTGAAATTTGAAATTTATTTAAAATTTGAAATTTAAAATTTAAAATTTAAAATTTAAAATTTAAAATTTAAAATTTAAAATTGGTATATTTAGATATACTTGATCCAAGTAGCAAGTAATCTAATTGGGTTGGTTGCCATGGTCGTTCGGTCATAGGAGAAAAGTAGGGTTTAAAGGCCCTCTTCTCCCATTCGATGGGGTTCTCCTATGGCGGTAGGAGTGCTGCTGCAATTATATCTCTTGCAGATGAAGCAGTGAAAGGACTTAATTGTAAAGGTTCAATTATAAAATTTATCATGAATATGTTAAATTAGATCTAAAGGAATATTCATGATTTATTTTGATTGAGTTATTTTCTGTTATGTAATTAGTAATAGGATTGCTGTTTATGAAATGTGCTGATCTGTTTGTGAAATGAGTCAATATATTTGGTGAACAAAAAATAAAACCTTTCAAATTTAAAAATTATTTTTGAAATGCCAAATCCTGACCCATCAGCCCAAATACTTAATTAAAAGAATTAAGTATTGTCAAGTTGGTCTAGAATTATGAATTAAGACCAAGACAATTGCATAAACTTATGGGTCAATGGGTTAGATGGATTAGGTCCAAAATTGGGTTAGACCTAAGGTTAGCTTAAAAAATGGACAAAATTAGAGTAATTTATCAAATCTAATCAAAAGTTGAATTAGATTAGGTCAAGGACACTCTAGACTCAACTTCAATAGTTGTAATTGAATGGGTCCATGTCTTTAACTAGACCAAGATGGACTTAATTCATGGCTACGCGGTGGAACCCTATTTACTAAGTTGATCAAATTAAAACTAATGAACCAGTTGGTATCTAAGGTAAGTTCAGCAGTTTGACCAGTGGTTCTTAAGTGGGAGCTACTCGCATTAATTCGATCTCTGACGAGTTAATGGCATATCTCCACCACTGATCTCACTTACCTGGCCAACCTGGTGAGTTAGTTTTTGATTAGATCACTTGGTGATTAGGGCTCACCCATATCATTTGGTAAATCAATGTGATTGATTTAGGTGCTCCTAATGCCGGCTTTAATTAAATCTTTTTTTAATCTGACTTGGTGAAGTCAGTGAGAGGATTAAAATTGGCTGGTTAATTTCTTCTTTTCTATCCTTTAATAAAATTCTCAAAATTATTAGGTCCCTAAAATGATTAAGTTATAGTGATAACTAAGTCATAGCCTCCCATTAAGTGAGTGATAATGAGTTCATTAGTTTAATAATCATTGGAGGCCCAAAGGCCTGGTGCTTATTGACTAATGGAATTATCATTCATAGTATGATAATTTGGTTGAGTCTTTCTGATGGTGGTCAGGTTGGCCAGCCAAAGTCGGGCCTGATCATTTATTGGTCCGATTCACCAAATCAAGTCATGTTAATGGTTGGACCTAACTAGATCTTTTCAGTGGAGGCCAAAGCCTACTGATTAGGTTCTGGGGCAAAATTTATTACTAGAAGTTGTTTAAAGAAACAACTGGTTATGAACCTACCCATAGATGCACATGGGTTGACCAACCAAAGTTGGGCTCGTGTGTGGTCTGTGTAGATTCTAGTACCCACTAAGGAATTAAAGTAATTCCTCGAATTGGAAGTTGAGGCTACCAGTTCATAAAAATACTTGGAGAAACTTTAGACTAATGTCCAAGTCTTTAGTATTAATAATTTATACACTAATAGAAGTCTGATTTTTCTTTATGCAGCTATGGCCACTACCCTGTCTCTCCGATCATTATTACATAATGACAAGCTCATGGGACCTAATTTTGATAGCTGGTATCAAAAATTAAAAATCATCCTTGAGCATGAGCGGATCCTTTATATAGTAACGGATCCGGCACCTGAGGAGCCAGCCTTGAACGCTAGAGGGATGGTCCGAGACACTTACCAAAAGTGGCTCAATGATCGCACCACCGCTCGATGCATAATGCTGGCGGCAATGAATGATGAGTTCAGCCACAGGTTTGAGAATGCCCAGCCGCAGAAGATGTTTCAAATGTTGAGCGACTCTTTTGGCACGCCTGACGATGTTGAAAGGCACAAAACTAGTTATACCATTTTCAATGCTCGAATGAGAGATGGGGCCTCAGTCAACGATCATGTACTGTACATGATCAAAATGATTGAGTGTCTAAGTAAACTGGGCTTTTCCTTGCACGAGCAGCTCGCTAAGGATGCGATCCTTAATTCTTTGCCCAGGTCCTTCCTCCCCTTCCTTACTCATTTTTGAATGACAAAGCCTGCAGTGAACTACGACGGCTTGTTGGGGTTACTGCAGAACTTTGAGAAGGACCACCAGCTTCATGAGGAGTCGGTGAATGTTATGGGAGGATCTTCTTCTGGTCGTCGACCTTTTAAGAAAGGGAAGAAGAACAAGAAGAAGAAGAATAAGAAGGTGCAGTCGCATGCTAGGATGTCTGCACAGGGTCAGATCAAGAAGCACAAGCCCGACCAGAGCCAGGCAGAGTGCTTCTTTTGCAAGAAGCAGGGACACTGGAAGAGGAACTGTCCTCTATACATTGCCTCCCTAGACTCGAATAGGCCGAAGAAAAAGCAAATATGATAACACCTTGCAACTTTTCCATTTGTGATACTACTGCTTGGGTATTGGATACTGGAAGCCCTTATCATATTTGCAATTCGATGCAGGATCTGCAGGTCAGTAGGAGATTTGATGACGGCGAGAGGTTCCTGAACATTGGAGATGAAAGCAAAGTTTCAGTTCTAGCTTTAGGAATCATGAACCTTTTAATCAATTCTCATAATATAATTCTGAGTAAATATCACTATTGTCCAAGCTTTTTATTAAATATTATTTCTGTAGGCCTTTTGGCCATGTACGGTTATGAATTTTTAATAAAACAAAATATTTGCAATATCATTTTGAATAGTGTTACAATGTTTGTTGGACAAATAAATAATATAATTTACTTACTATCACAACCTGTTAATGTGGTTCAAACCTCCGATAAACATCCTAGAATATATAATGTGTCAGAAGTCTACCTTTGGTACTGTAGGCTAGGTCATATCAATAAGAACAGAATAAACAGATTGACTTAAAAAGGAATTCTTGAAGTTGGTGATTGTCAATCACTTCCAACCTGTGAGTCCTGTCTTCTTGGAAAGATGATCAAGTCACCTTTTACTGAAAAAGGTGAGCGAGCCAGTGAACTCTTGGGTTTGGTACATTCTGATGTATGTGGACCCATGAGCTCAAGTGCAAGAGATGGATATTTCTACTTCATAACCTTCACAGATGACCTATCGAGGTATGGGTATGTCTACTTAATGAAGCATAAGTCGGAGTCATTTGAAATATTCAAACTATTCCAAAATGAGGTAGAAAAATAAACTGAAAAGTATATTAAAACTCTTCGATCTGATCGAGGAGGTGAATACCTTTCCAATGAATTTCTGACATATCTTGGGGAGAATGAGATTCTCTCTCAGTGAACTCCTCCTGGAACACCACAGCATAATGGTGTGTTCGAAAGGAGGAATCGAACCTTGTTGGACATGGTTCAATCATGATGGGGTTTGCTGGTCTGCCGATCTCCCTTTGGGGATATGCGCTCGAATCGACTTGTTACCTTCTAAATAGGGTTCTGAGTAAGTCTTAACTAAAACACTATATGAGATGTGGATAGGACGTAAGCCAGTACTCTCACACCTTAGCATTTGGGGGTGTCCGACTTATGTTAAACGTTTAATTACGGACAAGCTTGGACCAAGGTCTGACAAGTGTTATTTCATAGGGTACCCAAAAGAGATCAAAGGGTATTATTTCTACCTAGTTGATGAGCAAAAGGTGTTTGTCAGCCTTAAGGCAATCTTTTTGGAAAAGGAGTTCTTTGGTGAAGGGACTGTTGCCTCTAAGGTCGAACTTGAGGAAGTTCGACAGGTGGAAAAACCGACACAAGTAGCTGAACCTGAACCGAATTTGGTTAGATCAGATCCGGAGCCCATTGTTCCTGTACCCTTAAGGCGATCTAGTAGAGTACTACATCAACCAGACAGATACTATGATTTCTTGGTCTGGGATGGCGATCCTATCGAACTTGATGAAAACAATGAGGATCCGATCACCTACATGAATGCAATGCAGAGACCTAACTCTGAGAAATGGCTAGAGGCCATAAAATCCGAAATGGAGTCCATGAAGGTCAACGATGTGTGGACATTGGCTGACCCATCCGAAGGAGTAAAACCCATAGGGTGTAAGTGGATCTTCAAGAGGAAGAAAGGTGCAGATGGAAAGATGGAGACCTATAAAGCCCATCTGGTTGCCAAGAGATATTGTCAACATTATGGTATAGACTATGACAAGACATTTTCTCCTGTGGCAATACTCAAATCCATTCGGATTATACTTGCGATAGCTGCCCATCTGGACTATGAAATCTGGTAGATGGATGTGAAGACAGCTTTCCTAAATGGAGAGCTGGACGAAGAGGTGTATATGATACAACCTGAAGGATTCACATCCACAGATGAGTCTAAGGTGTGCAAGCTACAGAGGTCCATTTATGGACTTAAGCAAGCATCCCAGAGTTGGAACATACGTTTTGATAGAACAATCAAGACGTATGACTTCGTTAAGAATGGAGAAGAGTCCTGCATTTATAAGTGGGCTAATGGTCCAGTAGTAGTATTTCTTGTATTGTATGTGGATGACATTCTCTTAATCGAAAATGATATCCCTGCATTACAGGGAATAAAGATTTGGCAGTTGTCACAATTCTCCATGAAGGATCTGGGAGAAGCTTCCTACATCCTAGGGATGAGGATCTATAGGGATAGATCTAAAAGATTGCTTGGCTTATCCCAGTCCACGTCATTGATACTATGCTAAAGAGGTTCAGCATGGAGAATTTCAAGAAAGGCTATCTACCGATAGGCCATAGAATTTTTCTCTCAAAAAAAGATTGTCCGACAACACCTCAAGAGAGAGAGCATATGGGTAGAATTCTATATGCTTCGACAGTGGGATCTATCATGTATGCTATGACATGTACACGACCAGATGTGGCATACTCACTAGGGGTAGTGAGTAGATACCAATCTAATCCAAAAGAGAATCACTGGAAGGTTGTTAAAACCATCCTAAAGTATTTAAGAAATACTAAGAACCAGTGGCTTGTTTATGGTGAATCGGACTTGAGACTAATAGGGTTTATAGACTTTAGTTTCCAGTCTGATCACAATGACAGCAAGAGTGTGTCGGGATTTATTTTTACCCTTAATGGTGGGGCTGTCTGTTGGAAAAGTTCCAAGCAGCATACTGTGGCTGATTCAGTTTATGAGGTGGAGTATGTCGCTGCATCAGATGCTGCCAAAGAAGCGATGTGGCTGAGAAAATTCATCACCGAGCTCAGAGTAGCACCCTCCCTTGTTGGTCTAGTTCTGCTCTACTGTGACAGCTCTGGAGCCATTGCTCAGGCGAAGGAACCGAAGGCACACCAGCGGATGAAACATATTCTACGCCGCCACCATCTCATCTGAAAAATTATGGATCGAGGTGACGTCAACCTTCAGAAGATCGATAAAAAGGAGAACCTGACCGACCTATTCACTAAAGCCATTGCGGTGAAGGACTTCGATGACTTCAAGTCGAAGATGGGTATTAGATATTGCACCGATTGGCTTTAGGCCAAGTGAGAGATTGTTAGAAATAGTATCCCAAAGTCAATCATCAGTCTGTTGATGGTTGTGCTCTTTCTTGTATTAGTATATAAATTATAAATAAATAAAAGTTATTTTGATATTTTTCATCACAAATTATTTCATCTTCTAATAAACTCCTGTGTTGTGGTGAAGTCCTTAGGACTATTTAGACTCGACAAAGGAGGATTTGTCGTTTAGTCCTTAAACCTGTTCACGACCAAATGATACGTTGTTACCAAGGACAATAACGTTTATCAAGCATAGGTCGTTGTGTGCCATATGGGTTGGTTGTCCTCTTAACCGAGTGTGGAGACACTGGTATGGCATACAGATGAGATATAAGAGTACATCTGCACTGAACGTGACTGACTCTGGAGCTATTTCTGCTGTCAAGATTTGCTCCGATGGGATATGGGTATAAATATCCCTCCGACCTGAGACCGCCACAGTGACTTGCAAGCAACTCACTGCACTTAGGCACTGGACTATCTGAATTTTTAATTCAGTGATGAAAGGCTGCTGGGTGTAGTCAAGTACTTGACTTGTCAGTGCGTGTGTCAAGATGGGATTGACCACTCTAGTTTAGGAGCTGTGTACAGTCGTATTTTAATTTAGCAAAATCTTGGTTGGATAGTCCTAGTGAGGAGTCGCAGGACTGTTTGAGTTGAGCACGATTCGGATGATCTAATCAGGGTTGACAGTTTAACCCTGAGTCGTCCTAAACACAGGGGTCAAAAGAGATGAATTATACAGTAACCATATTCACGTAGGTTCTGAGTGTTGTGATTGTGACTATTCGACCTATCCGGACGTCGGGTACTGTTGGGTATAAAATACCCCCAGCTGAAGTTTGCAAAAGGTTGACCCTTCCAGGGCTTTTTTAGATTTGCTTCCAACCTTGTGTGACATCTTTTTGAACTCCCTCGACCATCCGAACTTCTCCGACAATGAGCTTCTCCATTCATCTATCGGGCCGCTCCAAATGCTCTCTGGGTTCACTATCAGCCGATCTTCTACAGTGAGCAACTATTCTCTGAATTCCTTCCAGACTTCTTCCGACCACAGATGACCCTACTCCAAACTTCTTTCAAACTTCATCAATATCTGAGCTTCTCCGACAATGAGATTTCTACAGTAACCAGACTCCATCCAAGTTTTTACGACGGTCGACCGCCTTCCGGATTCCACCCGAGCTCCTGCGAAAGCCGAACTTCTATAGCAAGCAGTCTACTCTGAACTCCTACTGTAGGCGGTCTACTTTGGATATCTACTGTAAGAGAATTCCATTCGAGCCTCTACTATAAATAAATTTTTTTCAAACTTCTATTACAGGTAGATTTCAGCCGAGCTTCTTCGTAGCTGGATCCCTGACGAGCTTCTACAATGGGACAGGCTCCACCAGCTAGGTCACTACTCCGAGCTTCCACAACAATCGATCTTCGATCGAGCCTCTACAATAAGAGGCCTCCTTTCAGTCTTCTACAAGAATCGAACTCCGTTTGAACTCCTATAGCGGATGGATTCTGGATGAACTTCTACAACAGATGGACTCCAGCAGCTAAATTTTTACAACGATCGACCGCCTCCGATGTCCGCCGTACCTCCCCAGCCATCAACCTTCAATAGCATCAGTCGGACTTCAACAATGCCATCCGGACTTCCACAGGATCCTACAGACTCCTCCAACAGACGAATCTCTCCAACGCCACCCGAAGTCCACTATCGGTCGACCCTCTACCAGATTCCTCATGAAATCAGACTTTCCCAATAGAAAGTCCCCATCCAAGCTTCTACAGCAGATGTCTCCTGCCTGCAGCATCAGCGCTCTAGTTACCCAACAATAGTAGACCCGTCAGCAACCTCGAAAACATCCGAGCTCCTCTTGGATTGACGAGATAGAGAGCCCTTCCGCTCCATCAGACATCCCAGCTGAGCTTCAGTCGATAGATTCAAACTCTCTGGCAAGTCATGACAATGGCCGCTACTCTACTCCACTCTCTGTGATAGATTCCATGTGGCTCCACCACTCTTTAGCAAGTCACGACAATGGCTGCTACCCTACTCCACTCTCTATGATGGATTCCACATGGCTCCACCACTCTCTGGCAAGTCACGACAACGGACACCACTCCACTCTCCGTAACAAACTCCATGTAGCCCTGAACGGCCCCCTGACGCAACTACTCTCTGTAACAAAATCTGTGTGGCCCTGAATGGCCCACTATCAAGTGATTACAGACATCGCTGTCAATCAGTTACGCTCTCCGTCTATAAAAAAGGACACCCAGATACATTCTTCTCTAAGCTCTAAACTCTAAACTCTATCTCGAAACTCTGCTAAAATTTTCACTCGAGCACTCCATTTCTATTGAAGCAGAGTACTGACTTGAGCATCGGAGGGTCTTGCTGGAGCACCCCCAACTCTGGTTTAGACTTTCCTTGCAGGTCTCGATGGCGGCCGTGATCATCTCAACTCCAGCTTCTCCAGCTTCGGTGGAATTCTGCACCAACAGAATTGGCGCTAGAGGAAGGGCACTGTGTCTTCACAGTACCCTTGTTCTTAAAGGAGTGCTCAACGGGGCTATCTTCGGTCATCTTCTTTGACATCTTCTTCTCCTTCTCCTTCTAGATCTCCACCTGATGCCTCCCCGAAAGGCATCCACCAGGCGATCCACGGCCTCCACGGCCAAATCTCAACGAGCTACACAAGCTCTGACCTTGTCTCCAGTTTCTCAGGCTCTTCCTCCTTCGGCAACGGCAGTTGGCATGGAGCAGTTCGACCTGCTAGTTCAGCAGGTCAGAGGCCTCACCGAAGCAGTGTAGGCTATGCAGTAGTAGCAGCAATAGTCGCAAGCGTCAGTGTGGCTGGAAAGAGCATCATCGGAGTTTCAAAATCTGACAATAGGGCGGGCCACTTGGGCTAGTCGCCCTGTCTTCCCCGAAAAAGGGAAGCAGAGGATGGAGAGCCCTCAGTCTGATCATGATTCCACCCCCGGAGGATCCCTACCTCCATTCTGCCAGAAGACCCTCGAGACTCACAGTCGAGAGGACCTCTTGGATCAAAGGCTCCAGGAGATGAACCAGCGGATCGAAGAGCTCCGCCACGCTCCCCTTGCTTATGGTGAGGATATCTGTACTGACCCTCCTTTCTCTCAAATGATTATGCAGGAATCGATCCTGCCAAACTTCAAGCTCCCCTAATTCAAAAGCTACGATGGGACCTCGGATCCGGTTGACCACCTAGAGGCCTTTCGGACAATGATGCTGCTCCATGGCATGCCAAATGCCATCCTGTGCCGAGCTTTCCTATCTACCTTGAAAGGAGCAGCAAGAAACTGATACTCAATGCTGAAGCTGCGTACTATCTTCTCCTTTGATCAGATGAGCCACCAGTTTGCGGCTCATTTTGTTAGCAGTCGGTGTCCCCAGAGAGGTTCGGAGTCCCTTATCAACATCAAGCAGAAGGAGGGAGAATCCATCCGAACCTATGTCAACCGATTTAACACCGCCGTATTGGAGGTCCTGAACTTGGACCAATCAGTTGCAATGGCCACCCTAAAGAGCGATCTTCAAAAGAATAATCTTCTATTTTTCTTGAAAAGAAAGTATCCCAAGGACTTTGCTGATTTACTGGCTCGGGTCGAAGGATATGCCCAAGCAGAGGAAGCCTTCAAGTTGAAGGATGAGGAGGCCACGAAGGAGCAGCAGACAGGTGGCTCCAGCAAGCCCACAGCTGAAAAAGGGCCAAGTGAAGCTCAGCCACGTTCTCGAACTCCTCCCAGACACAAGCGTGTCCGGACTCCTCTCCAAGCTCGTAAGCAGAGGAGCCAGAACCGCAGAGTTCGATGGGGCTCTCCCCCAGGAAGATTCCACAGCTACGCCCCTCTCAATGCTCCAAAAGCCCAAGTGCTAATGGAGGTCAGGGAGCAGCTGCCGAGGTCGAAAAGGATGCGCTCACACCCTGGGAAGTGCAACCCAAACAAATTCTGCCTCTATCATCGTGACCACGGCCACGACATGGAGGAGTGTATTCAGCTTCGAGATAAAATCGAAGAGCTCATCAGGCGGGGTCGGCTCGACAGATTCATCCGACGCCGGCCTGAAGGTAGGGAGGATCGGCCGAGGTCCCTACCACAATCAGAGCCGTCAAGGAGGGAAGAACAGCCTGAAGATCGACCTCCAATTGGGATCATCAACACCATCTCTGGAGGGCCCCAGAGGGGAGCGGCCAGTGGATCGGCCGGACCGCTCAAGCGGTAGAGAACTGAAGGTCTATAACCTTTACTGAAGAAGATGCTCGGGAGATTCAATTCTCCCATAATGATGTGGTTGTAATTTTTTTAAATATTACTGATTATGATGTATGCCACATTCTTGTTGATAGTGAAAGCTCGATCGATATTTTATTTTACGATGCATTCTCAAAAATGTCCATCTCTGATGGTCGGTTAGGGCCGATTAGCTCCCCATTGGTAGGGTTTACTGGTGATGTTGTGCCAGTGGAGGGAGTAATAACTTTGACTATAGTTGCAGGTCGGTATCCAAAATAATCTAGAGCGTAAGTGGATTTTTTGGTAGTGAGGGCACCGTCTGCCTACAACATAATACTCGACCGACCTGGCCTCAATGCCCTCCAAGCTGTAGTATCGACCTACCATTTGAAATTAAAATTTTCTACTAGCCAGGGGGTCAGAGAAGTCAGAGGAGATCAAGTCCTGGCAAAACATTGCTATAACATAGCCCTACAAAGAAATGGTCAGCCTGACCCCTGTCCGGTTGATGGATTGGACACCCATGATGATCGGACTGAAGAACGGGGTGAGCCAATAGAAGATCTTGTCTCAATTTCTTTGAATGATAGGAATGAAGAGCACGTGGTGAAGATCGGCTCCAACTTGGGGAAAGAGGTGCGGACATAGCTTATCAATTTTCTACAAAAGAATGCGGATGTTTTCGCTTGGACTCTGACGGACATGCCAGGGATCGATGCTGAAGTTATGGAACACCGTCTGGCTATTGATTCCAAACACCGGCTGACGAAGAAAAAAATTTGAAGTCATGCACCGGAAAGACAAATGGCAATAGCTGAGGAAGTTGATAAACTCTTGAAAGTCGGGTTCATCAGAGAGGTCAACTATCCAAGCTGGGTTTCCAATGTGGTCCTGGTTAAGATGGCGAACGATAAGTGAAGGATGTGTATAGACTTCAAAAAGCTGAATAAAGTCTGCCCGAAGGACAGTTACCCTCTGCCTAGAATCGATCAATTAGTGGATGCAACCTTGGGCCACGAGCTTCTCACTTTCATGGATGCATTCTTTGGCTACAATCAAATCAGGATGGTGCCAGAGGATGAAGAAAAAACTGCTTTTATTACTAACCGTGACCTTTATTGTTACAGGGTCATGCCTTTTGGCCTCAAAAATGTAGGGGTGACCTATCAACGGTTGGTAAACAGGATCTTCAAAGAGCAGATCGGCCGCAACATGGAGGTCTACGTGGACGATATGCTCGTAAAAAGCAAATCCTCGATGAATCACATCACCAACTTTGAGGAGACCTTCAGCACCTTCCGAAAATACAAGATGAAGCTGAACCCAGCCAAGTGTGCTTTTGGAGTAACCTCAGGAAAATTCCTGGGCTTTATGGTATCGGAGCGTGGGATCGAAGCAAATCCAAAAAAGATTCACGCCATCCAAGAAATGATCGCCCCGAAGTCAATAAAGAAAGTTCAGTGCCTTACTGGGAGAGTAGCTGCTCTAAATCGCTTCGTCTCAAGATCGATCGAGCGGTGCCTATCTTTCTTTCAGACTCTCAAGCAGCCAAAGAACTTCTGTTGGACCATTGGATGTCAGCAAGCATTCGAAGAACTGAAGAACTATCTCGGCTCATCTCCACTATTGGCAAAGCCCGTACCTGGAGAGGAGTTGTTTCTATACCTGGCGGTCTCCCCTGTGGCTCTCACAGCAGTTCTGATTAAGGAAGAAGCAAAAATTCAACGGCCGATCTACTACATAAGTCGAGTATTAAGAGATGCTGAAACTAGGTATACTAAGTTAGAGAAACTAACTTATGCCTTATTGATTGCAGCTCAAAGGCTCCGACCTTACTTTTAAGGATACACCATAACACTACTCACCGACCAGCCGATCAAGGTGGTTTTGCATCGAGTGGATGCCTCTGGAAGGATAGCGAAATGGGCAGTCGAGCTCATAGAGTTTGACATCGACTATTGACCTCGACCGACGATAAAAGCCCAGATATTAGCAAACTTCATGGTGGAATGCACTATCCTGAAAGTGGCCGAACTTGGACGGGATGAAGCCGACAACCCAGGGCTCCAGCCAAAATCTTCTGAAGAAAGAACAGATCTCCCTGATGGTTTTTGGGCCCTCTACGTAGACGGTTCCTCCAACATGTCAGGCACAGGAGCGGGCCTGATCTTGGTCAATCCAGAGGGAATTATCATGGAGTATGCACTGTGCTTTGAATTTTCTGTGATAAATAATAGAGCAGAATATGAAGCTCTGATTATAGGACTGAGAATCGCCAAAGAGTTAGAAGTAGATTGGCTTCAAGCCTATAGTGACTCTCAATTAGTAATGGGATAGGTCAGCGAAAATTATGAAGCTCGGAAGGACAGTATGGCCAAGTATCTCAAAAAGGTAAAGGAGATCATCCCTACCTTCGGCAGCTTCGACATCAGGCAGATCCCAAGAGCAAAAAATACCAGGGCTGACCTTCTCTCCAAGTTGGCTACACTGGCTCCAGCTGAACTACCTAAGAAAGTCTTCTTCGAAGTTCTGAAGCGTCCAAGTACGGAATCACAGCTTGTGATGGAGATCAGCCATGAACCCAGCTGGATTGACCCACTGGTTGCATACCTCAAGGATGGAATTCTTCCTCCTGATGCAAAAGAAGCTCGAAAGCTTAGGAACCAGGCCTCCCGATATATCCTTTACGAAGGCAAGCTATATAAGAGGTCGTACTCTTTGCCTCTCCTAAAATGTCTCCGACCTTCTGAAGATGACTTTGCCTTGAGGGAGGTACATGAGGGAGTCTGTGGAAGTCATCTGGGGGCCAGATCTTTATCCCACAAACTGCTCCGACAAGGCTATTACTAGCCTACCATGTACCATGACTCCGTCGAATATGTCAGAAGGTGTGATCGGTGTCAGAGATATGCAAATATCCAAAGGCAACCTGCCTCCGAACTTATACCATTGAGTGCCCCATGGCCATTTGCGCAATGGGGGATGAATATCCTCGAACCTTTTTCCATGGCATCCAGACAGCGGAAGTTTCTCCTGGTGGCAATAGACTATTTCATCAAGTGGGTCGAAGTTGAACCTTTGGCAAAAATCACAAAAGCTAAAGTGCAGGACTTCGTCTGGAAGTCAATTGTCTGTAGGTTCGGCTTACCCAGAACCCTCATTACTGATAATGGGCGGCAATTTGTTGGAGCAAGGTTTGCTGAATTTTGTGAGGACCTAAATATCTCCCATAACTTCACTTCGGTAGCCCATCCACAGGCAAATGGCGAGGCCGAGGTGACTAACAGGACTCTGTTGCAAGGAATCAAGGTGAGACTTGAAAAAGCAAAGAGAACTTAGGTAGATGAGCTTTATCATGTGTTATGGGCATACCGAACTACTCAGAGATTGCCCACAGGGGAGACCCCTTTGCCTTAGCCTTCGGGACAGAAGTCGTGATCCTGATTGAACTCAAGCTTCCATTGACGTGAGTCATGGCATTCGATGAGCAGCGCAACCCACAGGATCTCAAGGCCAACCTCGACTTGTTAGAAGAAAAATGAGAGATAGCTCAAGTTCGGATGGTGGCTTACAAGCAGAAAGTAGCCCGCTACTATAATTTCCGGGTCAAAAGCAAAGCCTTCAGAGCGGGGGACCTGGTACTTCGGCGAGCCACTGTCTCACAACCTCAGAATCAAGAGAAACTTGCTCCGAACTGGGAAGGCCCATATGAAGTCAAGGAAGTAGTCTGGACCGGAACATACTATCTAAAAGAGCTCAGAGGAGCAGACCTTTCACGACCATAGAATTCAAAAAATCTGCGAATGTACTACCAATAACTTTGCCTTAAATAAAAGTTTCATATTTGCATATTTTTTCTTTTAGCATGAGCTTATAATGATAGGAAGTAACTCCCTCATACAATCAAAATTAAGCATGTTAGGAACAGGAAAAAAATCTCATCCTAACATGAGCAAGGCCGAAGGCCCGATTATTTAAAGACTGGATGGGGGGAGAGGCCCTTGCAATGGCCCTTATGTGCCCCCACAGCCTTGTTAGGAATAGGAGGAGAACCTCGTCCTAACATGAGCAAAGTCGAAGGCCCAATTACTTAAAGACCAGATGGGAGGAGAGGCCCTTGCAATGGCCCTTATGTGCCCCCACAGCCTTATTAGGAATAGGAGAAAAACCTCATCCTAACATGAGCAAAGTCGAAGACTCGATTACTTAAAGATCGGATGGGAGGAGAGGCCCTTGCAATGGCCCTTATGTGCCCCCACCGCCTTGTTAGGAACAGGAGGAGAACCTCATCCTAACATGAGCAAAGTCGAAGGCCCGGTTACTTAAAGATCGGATGGAGGGAGAGGCCCTCGCAACGACCCTTATGTGCCCCCACAGTCTTGTTAGGAATAGGGGGAGGACCTCATCCTAGCATGAGCTGAAATTGACTATGTCAGAAACGGGAGGAGAACCTCATCCTAACACAAACCAAGACCTGGTCGATCAAGATCGGATGAGGAGAAAAGCCTCCTCAGTGGCTCCTCTACATCCCCACAACCCTGCTAAGAGCAGAGAAAAAACCCTCGCCTAAAGGAAAAACCCTCATCCAAATAAAAAGAAAAAGAGAGATAAAAAGGGAAGGCGACGAACTACACCAGCGATAAGTGAAAAACAAAGTACATCAAAGATACAAGGGACCTCATCTCAACAAGGAAGGATACTCCTATCAAAAATCCTCAGTCGCTAAGAGAAAACTCAATACAAACCGAGGAGAAATAGACAAAAGAAGTTCGATAAACGACAACTTAATACAAGAATGGACAAGATAATGGAATTTTTTTTTTCATTTTATTAGTGAAGTGTACATTACAAAGCCTTGAAAGCTAAAAAAGAGAAACGACAAGAAAAGAAAAAGAATACATAGAAGGATGAAAGATAAAAAAAAAGGACTCTAAGGAAGCTCAGCTTCTTCCGACTTCGAGCTCTCGGTTCCAGTCCTTATTAGAGATTGCTTTAAGTTTTTGACTTCTTCCAGTTTCATCTTTTTTAGCAGCATCTCTCGGTACATCTGGTGGAACCATCGGCTTTCACCCTCCGACTCTCGAAGCCTCTTCCTCAGGACCTCGGACTCTACCTCGGCATCTTTGACCGCCTGCTGCTCGTGGATCAGCTGAATCTTCAACCACTGCAGTTCGGCCTCCTCCCACCCAAGGGCCATAGATAGTTCTGCCATGGTCCCCCTCAAGGAGCGAAGCTCATCGGAGCCTTGTGCAGAGGCAGGCTGGACTCTCTTAGACAACTGCCTCTGAAGGTGGGCAACTTCATTGGTCGCCGTCTTGAGCTTCCTTCAGTAGTCCTCTACCTACCCGCACCAGCTGACCCGATAGGCGTTGTAGTTCGCCTCAGCATCCTACAGCTGCTTTTGAAGGTCGAAGAATTTGATCGACCAGTCTCGATCGCGTTCGGCCTGAGTTGTGAGCCAGGATGAGCTCCCTTCCAACTGGCCGATCTTTTCTCGTGCAGCTGCCAGCTCAACTTCAAGAGAGCTGATCTTGGAAGCCTGAGTCCAAGATCGATCGCTGGTGCATTTTCAGAGTTCCTCAGGCTCTGCCATAAAGTCAGCCTTCCTCCGGGTGTATTTCATGAAACTCTTCTTGTGGAGGTCCCGAAAGCGAGTAGCCTCCGCAGTGACCTCTGAATGGTTCTCCCTCAGCCGGTGAAATTCATCATCCAGCTTCTTGGATTTCTTCATCAACTGACGAACTTTCCTTTTGAGGTCTCGAATCATCGACTTCAGAGGAATCCCCTATGGCAAGGGCAGAGCTTCGGCAGGGCACTATCGTTGGGAGACAAGAGCACCACGACTCAAATTAGTGCAAGAAGACAAAAGAGAAGGAAAAGAATGCAGAAGAAAAAAAGAAGGCTCTCTATAAAGAAGAATCTGATTTCGTTGATTAAATAATTTTTAAGTACAAGAGAATGAAGAAAAGTTACCACAAAGGAAAAATACAAAATTAGAGGTTTCGGACCTCTGGGGTAGAAGTGGAGGGGCTCGGTGCCCCCGGAAGGTCGGTAGCGGCAGCCGCAGCAGTCGAAGAGGTCCCGACTGGAGGAAGACTGGCAGCGGCTTTGAAAGGTCCGGCTTCATCGTCGGATGCCTCATCCAGGAAGCCGAGGTCCAGTTCGAGAAACTTTCCGGCCACCTTCTCTTGACAGAGTTCGAAACCCTTGATGAAGGCATCCTGACCGAACTGGACCTGTAGATCCTCCATCTCGGAGAAGGCCTTGAACTCCTCCACTACTCGGGCCCCTGCCTCCGAGACCAGGGATGGGATCCGCGCTTTCAGCTCGAAAACCTGCACCTTCAGTTCGGAGACCTCAGCCTTTGTCTTCTTTCTCTCCTCCAAGGCGGTCCTCAGATTGGACGAGGTTTGTCCCTCCTTTTGCAGCGCCCCCTGGAGATTTGTGACCTCAACAATCTTCTCCTCGAGGTGGGTGGCCTCAACCAGGCGACCTTCCTCTGCCTGGGCTGCCTCTCTCTTGGCGATCTTCACCGCCTCGTTAAGTAAAGAAGTAAGAAGGAGAAAAAAGTAAATTGACCTATTTCAAGAAAAGATCCCAGAGAGTCCCAGATCCGCAGCTCAGGATCAGCAGGGACGATCCTCTGGACGACCTCGGGTAGAATGCACCCTTCGACCAGCCTCTTTATTAAATCTCTATTGTTGAAGGGATTTTCCCCCAGATCTTCCTCGGAGCCACCAGCCCCCTCGACGGCAACCTTGCGGCTGCGGCTCTTGCGGGCCAGAGTTGTTATGATTTAGGTGGTGTGCCCAAGGCCTAGGGGACCAAGGCTAAGGCCAAGGTCCATCATTCATGAGGGCTTCATGGAGACTCTAGGGCTAGTTGGGCCCTAGGTTGAAAGGCTGTGGGCCTTTCGAGTTCTTGAGGTCTAGGTTATGTGGGCCTCAAGGGACCAACTCTTTATAGGCCAAGTCTGGGTCCAGGAGAGGTAAGATTAGGTTGAGTTATGGGTGTACATGGGCTTGGGTTAACCTAATCTCCCATAGAGTTGGTCAAGGGAGTTTTGGGTTTGGGTCACTTGACCCGATGTTTATATATACATGTACTTGTATAGGTTTGATTAAGCCAAAAAAATAGATGACTCTTTCTCCCAAGTCTCTCTCTCTTCTCCCTCTCTCTCCAAAAATCTTCCATGCACCAGGAGCAAGAAACCCTAGGATTTCTTGCCGCCAGTCCATAAAAGGAAAGAAAGGAAGGGAGGCGCTAGCCCCTTCTCCCCATTGCAGCCGCCAGCCATTTCTTCTCTCCCCTCTCTTGCAGGCACCCAAACATCTGGTCCAGGACCTAAAATCTCTTGAGAAGAGATTGGTACAAGTTCCTCTCAGATTTGGAGTTGATCTGAGGTTGTTTGAGGTGCGGGTGAGATCTCCATCAACAGATCTAAAAAAAAAAGGCTGCAGCAGGATAGATCTGCGAGGTCTGTCTCCATCTACCTTCTTCCCTATCTAGAATATCCCAATTCAAGATCTATGAATTGGAAGACCTCGGTCCGGGCCTGATCTGGTTGGGTACCAGATATTAGATTTTTTAGAGGTATTTTCAGAGGCGTTCTTCATCTAAAATGAAAGGCTGACGAAGAAGACCGCAACCAGACTGATTTCATCAAGGGCCTTCAATCGAGTCCAGAAGTCTCCAGATTTATTTGTTGCTGGTTTTGCTGCACCAAAGGTCTGTGGGAGGAGCTGGGATCATGCTCCAATAGTTGGTATCAGAGCCACGATGGTGAGGAAGCGGTTCCAAGTGTGAGAAGTTGAAGATCCCAAGTGCTGAAAATTTTCAGCAAGGTACCATCAAGGTATATTCTACACTTCTTGATTTTATATTGCTTGTTTGGCTTGGATCCAGTCATGGCAGTAATATGAAGGTAGAGTTCGAGAAGTTTGATGGCAAGAAAAATTTTTTCATGTGAAAAATTCAGGTGGAGGATCTTCTGGTGCAAGCAGATCTGGATCAGACTTTGGATGAGAAGCCTGAGGGAATGACAGATAGACATGGGCATCGTTGGAGAAGAAAGCATGCTCGATGATCAGAGGATGTTTGGTGGATGCGGCGTTGTATTCTGTGCTGGAAGAAAAGACCCCGAAGGGCCTTTGGTCGAAGTTGCACACCATGTATATGGGGAAAAATATGTGCAACAAGCTAATACTAAAGAAGAAGTTGTATAGTCTTCGGATGCAGGAGGGATCTGATGTGATTGGCCAAATTCAGAGGTTCGACTAGTTGTGCACGGAGTTGGTGAATATCGGGGTGAAGCTGGATGAGGAGGACAAGTCTTTATTGCTTCTATGTTCACTGTTCGGATCATATGATTCTTTGGTGACTACACTGCTCTACGGCAAGGAGACTCTGGAGTATGAGGACATGGTCTCAGTGCTGAGGTCGAATGAGCAGAGGAAAAAGTTGACCAGAGATTGAGCTCCCCAGGAGGGTTTGGCAGTAGGGGAGAGGACAGGTAGAGGTAGAGGCAGAAGCAAGTCCAGGGGGCGGTCCAAGTCCAGGAAGGGAAAGAAAGAGGTGAAATGCTTCAAGTGCAACGAGTTCGGGCACTTCAAGCGAGAATGTCCACTATGGAAGAGCAAGAAGGGAGAAAAAAGTGGCTCAGAATCAGTGAGTGCAGTTGCTGGGCAACATGTGGAGGATGATCTACTTGTGGTATCAGATGGTCACAGGCATTATACAGAGGAGTGGACACTAGACTCTGCGTGCTCACATCACTACACACCACACAGGTCTTAGTTTGCGACATACACCAAGACAGATGAGGGATCAGTGACTCTAGGCGACAATCATCTTTGCAAGGTGGCTGGGATAGGGACAGTTAGGGTGAGGATGTTTGATGGGATTGTGACGACATTGACAAATGTAAAGCACATCCCGGAGCTAGAAAAGAATCTAGTGTCACTAGGCTACTTGGAGCGCAGTGGATACAGCTTCAGCAGTAGGGCTAGAAGCGGAGTACTGAACATCTCCAATGGAGCTATGGTAGTGATGAGAGGCAGGAGGTTGGACAATTACCTCTATCGTATGGAGGGATCTGTGGTGATCGGAGAGTCTGATGCAGCAGCTGCAGCATAGGACTAGGAGGGGGCTTACAGGATGTGGCACTACCGCCTAGGCCACATGGGTGACAGAGGGCTGAGGGAGTTGAGTAGGAGAGGACTCATCTCTGATCTAGAGGATGGTGCTACAGGGAAGATCTGTGAGCCTTGCCAGATGGAAAAGCAGAGGAGAGATCAGTTCAACATCAGTACAGCCCGTAGTGCAGCCCCTCTGGAGTTAGTACACACGGATGTGTGGAGACCAGCCTCAGTTTTAGCTAGGAATGGGGCCAGATACTTCATGACCCTGATTGATGATTTCTCAAGGAAACTTTGGATTTACTTCATGAGAGAGAAGTCAGAGGTCTTCACCAAGTACAAGATCTGGAGAGCTGAGGTGGAGGAGCAGGGGAGGAGCGTGAAGTGTCTGAGGTCAGACAATGGCGGGGAGTACACCAGCAGAGAGTTCCAGGACTACTGTGAGGAGTGTGGGATCAAGAGACACTTCTCAGTTAGGAAAACTCCACAGCAGAATGGGATGGCGGAGAGGATGAACAGAACACTTCTGAAAAAGGCACGATGCATGAGGCTGCAGGCAGGGCTTCCAAAGGCATTCTGGGTTGACACAGTTGATGCAGCCGGTTACTTGGTCAATCGATCACCTCACACCAGGTTGGATGGCAGGCTTCCAGAGGAGGTGTGGTCTGGGAGGATAGTTGGGTTGGGCCATCTACGGGTATTTGGGTGCATAGCCTATATGCACATTGGAGCTGGTGAGCGGAGCAAGCTAGACGCCAGATCATGCAAGGCGGTGTTTCTAGGCTATCCGCGAGGAGTCAAGGGATACAGGCTGTGGGATCCCTTGGAAAAGAAGGTCATCATTAGTCGGGATGTGACTTTTGATGAGGAGTCAATCCTACGGAGGCGAGTAGGTATGGAGGAGCAGCAGG
This sequence comes from Elaeis guineensis, assembly GCF_000442705.2. Lineage (NCBI taxonomy): Eukaryota > Viridiplantae > Streptophyta > Magnoliopsida > Arecales > Arecaceae > Elaeis > Elaeis guineensis. Next base: position 41,473,617 of record NC_026005.2, read on the forward strand.
AGCAGGAGGAGGTCCAGCAGGGCACTGCTGGATAGCTAACCTCTTTGATTTTGCCTCTTGCAGGTATTATAGGAGGACATGACATTCAGGTGGAGAACCTACCTAAGGTATCTCCATAGGTGGAGAGGACTCAGACAGATGATCGAGGTGGAGAGGTCCAGCAGGAGCGAGCTGGATCGAGGACTGATATCGGTGTTGCCCTACACAAGCCCAAGAGGACCATCAGGCAACCTGACCGATATGGCTTCGAGGAGTCGCTGTCATATGCCCTGGTGACAGTGAATGGAGACCCATATACGTATCAGGAGGCTATTGAGAGCCAGGACAGAGAGCGGTGGGTCCAGACGATGTCTGAGGAGATGCAGTCTCTCCATCAGAACCAGATGTGGTGATTGGAGCAGTTGCCACAGGGGAAGAGGCCCATTGGCTGCAAATGGGTCTACAGTCGCAAGGAAGGGCCTTCAGAGCAGGGAGGTATCAGATTCAAGGCGAGGTTAGTGGCCAAGGGATACTCCCAGAAAGAAGGCATCGACTTCAGTGAAATCTTCTCTCCCATCGTCAGACACACTTCCATCAGAGTGTTGCTGAGCATCGTAGCAGCTCAGTATTTAGAGCTAGAGCAGATGGATGTCAAGACGGCATTCCTCCATGGGCATTTGGAGGAGAGGATTTACATGGAGTAGCCTTCCGATTTCAGGGATCCAGGATCAGAGGGAAAGGTTTGTCTGTTGCAGAAGTCACTGTATGGGTTGAAGCAGTTGCCGAGGCAATGGTACAAGCGGTTCGACTCTTATGTGCGCAGCATTAGACTTTTCAGGTGCGAGTTTGGTCCTTGTGTTTATGTTCAGTCTCTTGAGGATGGTTCTAGGTTGTTCCTACTCTTGTATGCGGATGACATGCTTATAGCATGCAAGAGTAGGAAGGTTGTGCAGGATCTGAAGGCATCCTTATCTTGGGAGTTTGAGATGAAGGATTTGGACCCTGCAAGAAAGATCCTAGGCATGGAGATTTTCAGAGACCGAGCCCGGAGGGTGCTGCATCTATCTCAGGGGGGCTACATATAGAAGGTCTTAGAGAGGTTCGGGATGAAGGGAGCAAAGTCGGTGGAGCTGCCACTTGCTTGTCACTTCAGACTCTCGAAGACCATGGCGCCATAGACTGAGGTGGAGGCTCAGGAGATGGAGAAGGTTCTTTATGCTTCAGGAGTTGGGAGCTTGATGTATGCGATAGTCTGTTGTAGGCCAGACATCGCTCATGCAGTGAGTCAGGTTAGCAGGTTCATGGCGCAGCCTGGCAGGGAGCACTGGAGAGCTCTGAAGTGGATATTCAGATACCTGGTGGGTTCAGTTGGAGTTCGCATCTACTACGGACAGCGATGAGGTGCAGTGGGATACTCTGACATGTCTAGGGAGGCTCAGGGGTTGATTGGCGGTTATGTAGATGCAGACTTCGATGGAGATATGGATACCCGGAGGTCTACGACAGGCTTCATCTTTAGCCTGTATGAAGATCCTATTTCTTGGAGATCGAGTCTGCAGCCTATCACGGCCCTATCCACTACAGAGGTGGAGTACATCGGGCTGACAGAAGCAGCTAAGGAGGAAATTTGGCTGAAGGGTTTGTTGACGGAGATGGGCCTTACTCAGGAGGCCATTAGAGTGCACTGTGACAGCTAGAGTGCACTTCTATTAGCACAGAACTCAGTCTATCATGCAAGGACAAAGCACATCGACATTCGGTATCATCGGATCAGAGAACTTGTGGAGGATGGCAAGGTGGAGCTGGTAAAGGTACACACCAAGGAGAACCCAGCTGATGCACTTACGAAGGTACTTCCACGGGACAGCTTTCAGAGATGTGTTGAGCTGATTCGGTTGATGGATAGAGTGGAGCTGGTTGAGGCCTTGGGACACCAAGGTGGAGATTGTTATGATCCAGGTGGTATGCCCAAGGCCCAGGGGACCAAGGCTAAGGCCAAGGTCCATCATTCATGAGGGCTTCATGGAGACTCTAGGGCTAGTTGGGCCCTAGGTTGAAAGGCTATGGGCCTTTCGGGTTCTTGAGGTCTAGGTTATGTGGGCCTCAAGGGACCAACTCTTTATGGGCCAGGTCTGGGCCCAAGAGAGGTGAGATTAGGTCGAGTCATGGGTGTACATGGGCTTGGGTTAACCTAATCTCCCATAGAGTTGGTCAAGGGAGTTTTGGGTTTGGGTCACTTAACCCGGTGTTTATATATACATGTACTTGTATAGGTTTGATTAAGCCAAGAAAATAGATGACTCTTTCTCCCGAGTCTCTCTCTCTCTTCTCCCTCTCTCTTTAGCAATCTTCCATGCACCAAGAGCAAGAAACCCTAGGGTTTCTTGCCGCCAGTCCATAAAAGCAAAGAAAGGAAGGGAGGTGCTAGCCCCTTCTCCCCATTGCAGCCGCCAGCTATTTCTTCTCTCCCCTCTCTTGCAGGCACCCAAACACCAGGTCCAGGACTTGAAATCTCTTGAGAAGAGGTTGGTATAAGTCCCTCTCAGATTTGGAGTTGATCTGAGGTCGTTTGAGGTGCGGGTGAGATCTCCATCAACAGATCTAAAAAAAAAAAGGCTGCAGCAGGACAGATCTGTGAGGTCTGTCTCCATCTACCTTCTTCCCCATCTAGAATATCTTGATTCAAGATCTATGAATTGGAGGACCTCGGTCCAGGCTTGCACTGGTTGGGTACCAGATCTTGAATTTTTTAGAGGTATTTTCGGAGGCGTTCTTCATCTGAAATGAAAGGCTGATGAAGAAGACAGCAACCAGACTGATTTCGTCAAGGGCCTTCAGTCGAGTCCAGAAGTCTCCAGATTTATTCGTTGCTGGTTCTGCTATACCAAAGGTCTGTGGGAGGAGCCGGGATCATGCTCCAACAAGCGTCTTCTTTCTCCTCCTCCTTTCGGCCCCGGGTGCCCCCTCGGGACGAGCCTCTGGAGTGGGATCCTCGACCGGGGGGCTCTTTAAAAAGGCTCGGGGGACTTCAGGCTCGACATCGGAGGGGGCGTCGACAGCAACGACCACCTGAGTAGGCACGACCGAGCTCGTCTCTTCTGTCCTAGCTCTCTTCGCCGACCCCGAAGTCGAGGCGTCTTTTCTCTTGTGGGTCTTGAGACCCTGGGCTAACCTCCGAGCCATGCTTGCATCCATGTCTACAATAAAAGAAGATCAACATGGCTTAGAAATAGAATAAGAGAAAGGAAAAGTAGCAAAAAAAAGAAAAAAAATATATAAAATAAAATAATGGTACCGACAGGGTTAAGAGGACTCAGGCCAACATTGAACAAGAGTTGTTCCTTCAGAAGTTCAGAGAGGAGGGGGATTTGATAGGCCTCGAGCTTATTGGAGGCTTCGAGGTCGTCCCTTTCCAGTCTAGAAGCCCGACAGACGGAATCCCTCAAAGAGCCCCAGGGGGTAATCCCAGCTCCAAGGTCGGGCATCGGACATAGAAGAACCTCTCCTTCCAGTTGTGGATAGAAGAGGGGGCACCTCTCAACAACCTCTTTCTACCGATCTAGGGGAAGAAGTACCACCAGTCCTTTGTCGAAGGATGATGCTTGAAGGTATAAAAATTCTTGAACAGAGAAAGGGTTGGCTGAACTTCGGCTAGGCGACAGAGAGAAAGAAACCCTATCAAAAATCTAAAGGAGTTTGGTGCTACAGAAACTAAAGAAATGTTTAAAAAGTGGAAGAGAGTGATGACAAAAGGCGAAAGCGGAAGTCGAAGTCCGACGCGGAAAGCCTCCTGGTATAAATAGAAGCAGCCAGGGGGAGGAGCGCTGGCCCGACCAGTCAGCCCGGAAAGCTCCAGCTCGTACTCTGGAGGAACTCCATACTAAATCCTAATCAGTGAGAGTTCCTCTGGAGTCAGAGAGCTAGAGATGGTGTCTAGAACAAAGACCGAACGAGGTTCATTTATAGAACTGAGGTTTTGGGGAGCTGGGATGGACGAACTCCTAGAACTGCTAGGTGAAGAAGTGCTGGAGGACATTATGAATCGAGCAAAAATCCTAAAAATCCCAAAAAAATTGGAAAAAATAAGAGAAGGGGCGCTTGCAAAAAATTGAACAGGCAGAATGTACCAGAAGAAAAATGGAAGAAGAACAGCAAGAGAAAAAGTGAAGAGGGGAGTTCTGGAACTAACCTAGGTTGGTCTGAGAAGTGCAGAGATGTGGAGATGGGGATCGACTCGAAGAGCACCTAAGGCCGAACAGGATGGAGCTCTCGGGGAAGAAGAAGGGCACCAATAGGAGGCAAAGTGAAATTCTTGAAAGGGGAGAGCGGGTTTAAATAGGCAACAGGGCCCAACGCAGTAATGATTATGGATCTCCTCTGGCCGACCTACACTCACCGCATGTCCCACTCACCATGGCAGGCTGCTGAAAATGACTGACAGCTGACAAAATCATTATTGCGCCATACCTAGAGCCATGCTCTAGCGAAAATTTCGAAAAAATCTTTTTGGATCGCCTTGATTTGAAAAGACTCCAGCACCAGTGCGCCAAACACCAAAATATCTGAAAACCACCGAATACGAAAATCAAGGGAGGCAACTTCGGCTGTGAGAATTTTTTCGTACTTCCTTCATTCGAAACCCGAACTCGAAAGTAGGGAGACTGGTGTTGGGTATAAAATACCCCCAGCCGAAGTTTGCAAAAGGCCAACCCTTCCAGGGCTTTTCCAGATTTGCTTCCGATCTTATGTGACATCTTTCTGAACTCCCTCGACCATCTGGAATCTCCGACAATGAGCTTCTCCATTCATCTACCGGGCTACTCCAAATGCTCTCTAGGCTTCACTATCAGCCGATCTTCTACAGTGATCAACTATTCTCTGAATCCCTTCCAGACTACTTCTGACCACGGACGTGTGGGGAAAATTCAGTGCAGGGGTAAAATGGTAAATTTAAAATTTTTTTAAAATTATGATTTTACAGTGAAAAAATATTAATTAATTTAATTAATTAATATAAATTTATCCTACACTAAAATCTAAATATGATATATAGCATGCATTCATTTAAATTTGAAATTCAAATTCGAATAGTAAACACTTTACTGTAATGTGTTTAGAACACAATACCTTTGTGCGGGTAGTAGATCACCGTAATCTGATCACCGTTGGAAGAGTCTGATCATCATGATGCAGCCACATAGTGTGTCTGGCCTCTACGGATCATCCACATGAAGCTCTCGGTCTGATCGACTCCTCACGAGTGCTAGCTCGTTGTAGAGCCCTTTTGACGGTTGATGCTGATCGAACTCCTTCGATCAATGTCTGTCGATTCTTCGGATACTCCAGATCATCAACAGACATGCTTGAGAGGATGTTAAAGATTTCTCTAAGATTTTGTGGGCTCACGACACTCGTAGCTCACTTTCTCACTTCTCGAACTCCAGGCTAAAACTCTAGGGAACTCACCGGAAACCTTGCACCCACTTTTCTTTCTTTTATTTATTTTTCTCTTGGAAGGATATGGACTTCCTTCTCACGCACAAGACTTCCTCACACCCTAGAATTTTTCTCCAAAAATCTTCATCATGCACGCCCCACTCTTCTCCTCCTTTTATAACAACGTCAAACGTCTTGTCCAAAAGAAAGGATAAAGATGAGTAATTGCACATTTGAATTCAAATCAAATTTTGAATTCAAATGGACACCAACTCATCCCTTATCTACTAAAGGCGTGAGGTATGGCTTAAATTGTGCATGGAGTGATTTCATGTGAAACCTTTTCTCATGTAATAAATAGGGCATAAAAAAAGGGATAAGGTGCAAAGATTGATTGCCCATTCAAATTCAAACTTTATTTTGAATTTGAATGGCCAACCAATCATCCTTATCCATTCATTTGATACATTAAAGTGGGGCGTGGAGAGGGCTTGGCATGAGGAAAAAATTCATGAGAAGTTCCTTCTCATGAATTCAAATGGGTGCAATGGAAGTGAGGTGGCGCATGGAGATTGGGTCAAGGTGGTTTAATTATTTAAACCAACCTAATTGAACCAAATAAGTTAGGTCCAATTAGACTAATTTAAACCCAACATAATTAGACTTAATTAGGCTCAATAAAATCCTAATCAAATCAGAAATTGACTAAGCCCAACCCCTGATCAAATCAGAGACCAAACCATCTCGACGATTAGGTCAACTCTTAACCTAATCGGGTCAAACCCAACTGAATCCAATTCAATTGGACTTGATCCAAAAATAATTACTCAATCAAATTGAGTTAATTAGCGATCAAATCACTAATTAAACCTCTCATAAATACTGAGTCCAAATCCGAAGGGCAATCAGGCATCAGAATTCATCGATATGTAACCCTGATCGAAAAATCTCAACCAGTGGGACTCTTGACCCCGGTACCCATAATGTGTGGAACTCATGATCAGAGAATCCTGATTCTCGATCACTAAGTCCCAAACATGTAGGATTCTACATCAGCCATCAGATCAGATAGAAACCTCTAATGTGTGTGATCCCACAGGTTCGAACCTAAGCCGGTAGCACAGGAACTAATTCCTGTACTAATCGAAGTGACCATCTAGAAATGGTACCCGACATCCAGATAGGTCGAAGAGTCGCAATCGCAACACTCAGAACCTACATGAATATGGTTACTGTATAATTCATCCTTTTGACTCTTATGTTTAGGATGACTCAGGGTTAAACTATCAACCCTGATCAGATCATCCAAATCATGCTCAACTCAAATAGTCCTGTGACTCCTCACAAGGACTACCCTGGTCAAGGTTTTGCTAAATTGAAACATGACTGTACACAGCTCCTAAATTGGAGTGGTCAATCCCATCTTGACATACGCACCGATAAGTCAAGTACTTGACTACACCCAGCAATCTTCCGTCACTGAATTAAAAATTCAGGTAGTCCAGTGCCTAAGTGCAGTGAGTTGCTTGCAAGTCACCGTGGTGGTCTCAGGTCGGAGGGATATTTATACCCATATTTCATCAGAGCAAATCTTGACAGTAGAAATAGCTCCGGAGTCGATCACATTCAGTGCAGATGTACCCTTACATCTTACCTGTATGCCATACCAGTGTCTCCACACTTATTGGTTAAGAGGACAACCAACCTATATGGCACACAACAACCTATGCTTGATAAACGTTGCCATCCTTGGTAACAAAGTATCATTTGGTCACGAATAGATTTAAGGACTAAATGATAAATCCTCCTTTGTCGAGTCTAAATAGTCCTAAGGACTTCACCACAACATAGGAGTTCATTAGAAGATGAAATATTTTGTAATGAAAAATACCAAAATATTTTTTATTAATTCATAATTTATGTACATATAGAAAAATAAGCATAACCATCAACAGACTGACGATTGGCTTTGGAACACTATTCCCAACAATCTCTCACTTGGCCTAAAGCCAATCAGTGCAGTATCTAATACCCATCTTCGACTTGTAGTCATCGAACTCCTTCATCGCAATGGCTTTAGTGAATGGGTCGGCCAGATTCTCCTTTCCATCGATCTTTTAAAGATCGACGTCATCTCGATCCATAATTTCTCGGATGAGATGGTAGCGGCGCAGAATATGCTTCGTCCACTGGTGTGCCTTTGGTTCCTTCGCCTAAGCAATGGCTCCAGAGCTGTCACAGTAGAGCAGAACTAGACCAACAAGGGAGGGTGCTACTCCGAGCTCGGTGATGAATTTCCTCAGCCACACCACTTCTTGGGCAGCATCTGATGCAGCGACATACTCCGCCTCGCAAACTGAATCAGCCACTGTGTGCTGCTTGGAACCTTTCCAGTAGATAGCCTCACCATTAAGGGTAAAAATAAATCTCGACACACTTTTACTGTCATCGTGATCAGACTGGAAACTAGTCTGTAAACCCTATAAGTCTCAAGTCCGATTCACCATAAACAAGCCACTGGTCCTTAGTATTTCTTAAATACTTCAGGATGGTTTTAACAACCTTCCAGTGATTCTCCCCTGGATCAGATTGGTATCTACTCACTACCCCTAGTGAGTATGCCACATCTGGTTGTGTACATGTCATGGCATACATGATAGATCCCACTGCTGAAGCATATGGAATCCTACCCATATTCTCTCTCTCTTAAGGTGTTGTTGAACAATCCCTCTTCGAGAGAGAAATTCCATGGCCTATCGGAAGATAGCTTTTTTTGGAATTCTCCATGCTGAACCTCTTTAGCATAGTATCAATGTACGTGGACTGAGATAAACTAAGCAACCTTTTAGATCTATCCCTATAGATCCTCATCCCTAGGATGTAGGAAGCTTCTCCCAGATCCTTCATGGAGAACTGTAACGACAGCTAAATCTTTATTCCCTGTAATGCAGGGACATCATTCCCGATTAAGAGAATGTCATCCACATACAATACAAAAAATACTACTACTGGACTATTAGCCCACTTATAAATGCAGGGCTCTTCTCTATTCTTAACGAAGCCATACGTCTTGATCATCTTATCAAAATGTATGTTCCAACTCTGTGATGCCTGCTTAAGTCCATAAATGGACCTCTGTAGCCTGCACACCTTAGACTCATCTGTGGATGTGAATCCTTCAAGTTGTATCATATACACCTCTTCATCCAGCTCTCCGTTTAGAAAAGCTGTCTTCACATCCATCTACCAGATTTTATAGTCCAGATGGGCAGCTATCACAAGCGTAATCCAAATGGATTTGAGCATTGCCACAGGAGAAAACGTCTCGTCATAGTCTATACCATAATGTTGATGATATCCCTTGGCAACCAGACGGGCTTTATAGGTTTCCACCTTTCCATCTGCACCTCTCTTCCTCTTGAAGACCCATTTACACCCTATGGATTTTACTCCTTCGGATGGGTCAACCAATGTCCACACATTGTTGACCTTCATGGACTCCATTTTAGATTTCATGGCCTCTAGCCATTTCTCAGAGTCGGATCTCTGCATTGCATCCATGTAGGTGATCGGATCCTCATCATTTTCATCAAGTTCGATAGGATCGTCGTCCCGGACCATGAAACCATAGTATCTGTCCGATTGACGTGGTACTCTACCAGATCGCCTTAAGGGTGCTTGAACAATGGGCTCCGGATCTGATCTAATCAAATCCGATTTTCCACCTATCGAACTTGCATCGGATTTTCCACCTATCGAACTTCATCAAGTTCGACCTTAGAGGCAACAGTCCCTTCACCAAGGAACTCCTTTTCTAAAAAGATTGCCTTAAGGCTGACAAACACTTTTTGCTCATCAGCTAGGTAGAAGTAATACCCTTTGGTCTCTTTTGGGTACCCTATAAAATTATACTTGTCAGACCTAGGTCCAAGCTTGTCCGTAATTAAAAGTTGAACATAAGCCGGACACCCCCAAACCCTAAGGTGTGAAAGTACTGGCTTACATCCTATCCATATCTCATATGGCATTTTGGTTACAGACTTACTCGAAACTCTATTTAGAAGGTAACAAGCCAATTCGAGTGCATATCCCCAAAGGGAGATCGGCAGACCAGCAAACCCCATCATGGATCGAATCATGTCCAACAGGGTCCGATTCCTCTTTTCAGACACACCATTATGCTGTGGTGTTCCAAGAGGTGTTTACTGAGAGAGAATCCCATTCTCCCCAAGATATGTCAGAAAATCATTGGAAAGATATTCACCTCCTCGATCAGATCGAAGAGTTTTAATACACTTTTCAGTTTATTTTTCTACCTCATTTCGGAATAGTTTGAATATTTTAAATGACTCCGACTTATGCTTCATTAAATAGACATACCCATACCTCGATAGGTCATCTGTGAAGGTTATGAAGTAGAAATATCCACCTCTTGCACTTGAGCTCATGGGTCCACATACATCAGAATGTACCAGACCCAAGAGTTTGCTGGCTCACTCACCTTTTCCAGTAAAAGGTGATTTGGTCATTTTACCAAGAAGACAGGACTCACAGGTTGGAAGTGATTCACAATCACCTACTTCAAGAATTTCTTCTTGAGCCAACCTGTTTATCCTGTTCTTATTGATATGACCTAGCCTACAGTGCCAAAGGTAGACTTCTGACACATTATCTATTTTAGGATGTTTACCGGAGGTTTGAACCACATTAACAGGTTGTGATAGAAAGTAAATTCCATTATTAAGTTATCCAACAAACATTGTAACACCATTCAAAATGATATTGCAAATATTTTTTTTATTAAAAATTGATAACCGTTCATGGCCAAAAGGCCTACAGAAATAATATTTAATAAAAAGCTTGGACAATAGTGACATTCACTCAGAATTATATTTCGAGAATTGATTACAAGGTTCATGATTCCTAATACTAGAACTAAAACTTTGCTTCCATCTCCAACGTTCAGAAATCTCTCGCCTTCATCAAATCTCCTACTGACCTGCAGACCCTGCATCGAATTGCAAATATGATAAGGGCTTCCGATATCTAATACCCAGGCAGTAGTATCACAAATAGAAAAGTTGCAAGGTGTTATCATATAAGTACCTTGCTTCTTCTTCGGCCTGATCGGGTCTAGGGAAGTAATGTATAGAGGACAGTTCCTCTTCCAATGCCCTTGCTTCTTGCAAAAGAAGTACTCTGCCTGGCTCTGGTCGGGCTTGCGCTTCTTGGTCTGACCCTGTGCAGACGTCCCAGTATGCAGCTGCACCTTCTTATTCTTCTTCTTCTTATTCTTCTTCTTCCCTTTCTTAAAGGGTCGACGACTAGAAGAAGACCCTCCCACAATATTCACCGACTCCTTGTGGAGCTGGTGATCCTTCTCAAAGTTCTGCAGCAACCCCAACAAACCGTGCTAGTTCACTGCAGGCTTTGTCATCCGAAAATGAGTAAGGAAGGGGAGGAAGGACTTGGGCAATGAATTAAAGATTGCATCCTTACCGAGCTGCTCGTGCAAGGGAAAGTCCAGTTTACTTAGGTGCTCAATCATTTCGATCATGTACAGTACATGATCAGTGACTGAGGCTCCATCCCTCATCCGAGCATTGAAAATGGCACAAGTAGTTTTGTGCCTTTCAACGTCGTCAGGCATACCAAAGGAGTCGTTCAACATTTGAAGCATCTCCTGTGGTTGGGCATTGTCGAACCTGCGGCTGAACTCATCATTTATTGCCGCCAGCATAATGCACCGAACGGTGGTGTGGTCGTTGAGCCACTTCTGATAAGTATCTCAGACCGTCCCTCTAACGTTCTGGATTGGCTCCTCAGGTGCCGGATCCGTTACTATATAAAGGATCCGCTCATGCTCCAGGATGATTTTTAATTTTTGATACCAGCTATCGAAATTAGGTCCCATGAGCTTGTCATTATCTAATAATGACCGGAGGGACAGAGTAGTGGCCATAGTTGCATAAAGAAAAATCAGACCTCTATTAGTACATAAATTATAAATACTAAAGACTTGGACTTTAGTCTAAAGTTTCTCCCAGTATTTTAACGAACTGGTAGCCTCAACTTCCAATTCGAGGAATTACTTTAATTCTTTAGTGGGTACTAGAATCCACACAGACTACACATGAGCCCAACTTTGGTTGGTCAAACCATGTGCATCTATGGGTAGGTTCATAACCAGTTGTTTCTCTAAACAACTTCTAGTAATTGATTTTGCCCTAGAACCTAATCAGTAGGCTTTGGCCTCCACTGAAAAGATCTGGTTAGGTCCAACCATTAACATAATTTGATTTGGTGAATCGGACCAATAAATGATCAGACCCGACTTTGGCCGGCCAACCTGACCACCATCAGAAAGACTCAAACCAAATTATCATGTTATGAATGATAATTTCATTAGTCAATAAGCACCAAGCCTTTGGGCCTCCAATGATTATTAAACTAATGGACTCATTATCACTCACTTAATGGGAGGCTATGACTTAGTTATCAATATAACTTAATCATTTTTAGGGACCTAATAATTTTTGAGGATTTTATTAAAGGATAGATGAGAAGAAAATATCCAGCCAATTTCAATCCTCCCACTGACTTCATCAAGTCAGATTAAAAAACAAAAATTAATTAAAGCTGGCATTAGGAGCACCTAAATCAGTCAAACTGATTTACCTAATGACATGGGTGAGCCCTAATCATCAAGTGATCTAATCAAAACCTAATTCACTAGGTTGGCTAGGTAAGTGAGATCAGTGGTGGGGATAAGCCATTAACTCGTCAGAGATCGAATCACTACGAGTAGCTCCCGCTTAAAAACCACTGGTCAAAATACCAAACTTACCTTAGACACTAACCGGTTCATTAGTTTTAATTTGATCAACTTATTAAATAGGGTTCCACCGTATAGCCATAAATTAAGTCCATCTTGGTCTAGTTAAAGACATGGACCCATTCAACTACAACTATTGGAGTTGAGTCTAGAGTATCCTTGACCTAATCTAATTCAACTTTTGATTAGATTTGATCAATTACTCTAATTTAGTCCATTTTTTTAAGCTAACCTTAGGTCTAACCCAATTATGGACCTATTCCATCTAACCCATTGATCCACAAGTTTATGCAATTGTCTTAGGTCTTAATTCACAATTCTAGACCTACTAGACAACACTTAATTCTTTTAATTAAGTATTTGGGCTAATGGGTCAGGGTTTGGTATTTTGAAAATAATTTTTAAATTTGAAAGATTTTATTTTCTATTCACCAAATATGTTGACTCATTTCACAAATAGATCAGCACATTTCATAAATAGCAATCCTACTGCTAATTACATAACAGAAAATAACTCAATCAAAATAAATCATGAATATTCCTTTAGATCTAATCAAACACATTCATGATAAATTTCACAATTGAACCTTTACAATTAATTCCTTTCGCTGCTTCATCTGCATGGGATATAATTGCAGCGGCACCCCTACCACCATAGGAGACCCCATCGAATGGAAAGAGAGGATCTTAAACCCTACTTTTCTCCTATGACCGGACGGCCATGGCAACCAACCCAATTCGATTACTTGCTACTTGGATCAAGTATATCTAAATATACTAATTTCAAAATTTAAATTTTAAATTTCAAATTTCAAATTTTAAATTTTGAATTTTAAATTTCAAACAAATTTCAAATTTTAAATTTCAAATTTTTGAATTTCAAATTTTGAATTTTAAATTTTGAATTTCAAATTTTGAATTTTGAATTTCAAATTTGAAATTTTAACCAAATTTCAAATTTCAAATTTTGAATTTCAAATTTTTGAATTTTGAATTACGAATTTCAAATCTTAAAATTCAAATTTCAAATTTTAAATTTTAAATTTTTGAATTTTGAATTTTGAACAACTTTCAAAATTCAAATTTTAAATTTTGAATTTCAAATTTCAAATTTAAACTTTTAGATTATAACTTAATCTACGCATGCAAATATATATATCATATCTAAGAACCCGCTTTGATACCATTTGTGGAGAAAATTCAGTGCAGGGGTAAAATGGTAATTTTAAAACTTTTTCAAAATTATGATTTTACAGCAAAAAAATATTAATTAATCTAATTAATTAATATGAATTTATCCTATACTAGGATCTAAATATGATATATAGCATGCATTCATTTAAATTTAAAATTCAAATTCAAACAGTAAACACTTTACTATAATGTGTTCAGAACATAATACCTTTGTGCAGATAGTAGATCACCGCAATCTGATTACCGTCGGAAGAGTATGATCATCATGATGCAGTCACATAGTGTGTCTGGCCTCTGCAGATCATCCACACAAAGCTCTCAGTCTGATCGACTCCTCACGAGTGCTAGCTCGTTGTAGAGCCCTTTTGACGGCCGATGCTCATCGAACTCCTTCGATCGATGTCTGTCGATTTTTTAGATACTCTGGATCATCAACAGATGTCCTTGAGAGGATGTTGAAGATCTCCCTGAGATTTTATGGGCTCACGACACTCGTAGCTCACTTTCTCACTTCCGAACTCCAGGCTAAAACTCTAGGGAACTCACCAGAAACCTTGCACCCACTTTTCTTTCTTTTCTTTCTTTTTCTCTTAGAAGGATATGGACTTCCTTCTCATGCACAAGACTTCCTCACACCCCAAAATTTTTCTCCAAAAATCTTCATCATGCACGCCCCACTCTTCTCCTCCTTTTATAACAATGTCAAACGTCTTATCCAAAAGAAAGAATAAAGATGAGTAATTGCACATTTGAATTCAAATGGATACCAACTCATCCTTTATCCACTAAAGGTGTGAGGCATGGCTTAAATTGTGCATGGAGTGATTTCATGAGAAACCTTTTCTCATGTAATAAATAGGGCGTAAAAAAAAGGATAAGGTGCAAAGATTGATTGCCCATTCAAATTCAAACTTTATTTTGAATTTGAATGGCCAACCAATCATCTTTATCCATTCATTTGGCACATTAAAGTAGGGTGTGGAGAGGGATTGGCGTGAGGAAAAAATTCATGAGAAGTTCCTTCTCATGAATTCAAATGGGTGCAATGGAAGTGAGGTGGCGCATGGAGATTGGGTCAAGGTGGTTTAATTATTTAAACCAACCTAATTGAACCAAATAAGTTAGGTCCAATTAGACTAATTTAAGTCCAACTTAATTAGGCTTAATTAGGCTCAATAAAATTCTAATCAAATCAGGAATTGACTAAGCCCAACCCCTGATCAAATCAGGGACCAAACCATCTCGATGATTAGGTCAACTCTTAACCTAATCGGGTCAAACCCAACTGAATCCAATTCAATTGGACTTGATCCAAAAATAATTACTCAATCAAATTGAGTTAATTAGTAATCAAATCACTAATTAAATCTCTCATAAATACTGAGTCCAAATTCAATGGGCAATCAGGCATCAGAATTCATCGATATGTAACCCTGATCGAAAAATCCCAACCAGTGGGACTCTTGACCCCGGTACCCATAATGTGTGGAACTTGTGATCAGAGAATCCTGATTCTCAATAACTGAGTCCCAAACATGTAGGATTCTACATCAGCCATCAGATCAGATAGGAACCTCTAATGTGTGTGATTCCACAGGTTCGAACCTAAGCCGGTAGTACAGGAACCAATTCCTTTACTAATCAAAGTGACCATCTAGCAATGGTACCCGACGTCCGAATAGGTCGAAGAGTCGCAATCGCAATACTCAGAACCTACATGAATATGGTTATTGTATAATTCATCCTTTTGACCTCTGTGTTTAGGTTGACTCAGGGTTAAACTGTCAACCTTGATCAGATCATCCAAATCGTGCTCAACTCAAACAGTCCTGTGACTCCTCACAAGGACTACTCTGGCCAAGGTTTTGCTAAATTGAAACATGACTGTACACAGCTCCTAAACTGGAGTGGTCAATCCCATCTTGACACACGCACCGACAAGTCAATTACTTGACTACACCCAGCAGCCTTCCATCACTGAATTAAAAATTTAGGTAGTCCAGTGCCTAAGTGCAGTGAGTTGCTTGCAAGTCACCGTGGTGGTCTCAGGTTGGAGGGATATTTATATCTATATTCCATCGGAGCAAATCTTGACAGCAGAAATAGCTCCGGAGTCGGTCATGTTTAGTGCAGATGTACCCTTACATCTTACCTATATGCCATACCAGTGTCTCCACCCTCATTGGTTAAGAGGACAACCAACCTATATGGCACACAACGATCTATACTTGATAAATGTTGTCGTCCTTGGTAACAATGTATCATTTGGTCGTGAATAGATTTAAGGACTAAACGATAAATCCTCCTTTATCGAGTCTAAATAGTCCTAAGAACTTCACCACAACATAGGAGTTCATTAGAAGATGAAATATTTTGTGATGAAAAATATCAAAATAATTTTTATTAATTCATAATTCATGTACATATACAAAAATGAGGACAACCGTCAACAGGCTGACGATTAGCTTTGGGATACTATTCCCAACAGGATGACCCTACTCCGAACTTCTTTCAAACTTCGTCAATATCCGAGCTTCTTCGACAATGAGATTTCTATAGTAACCAGACTCCATCCAAGTTTCTACGACGGTCGACCACCTTCCGGATTTCACCTGAGCTCCTGCGAGAGTCGAACTTCTACAGTAAGCAGTCTACTCCGAACTCTTACTGCAGGCGGTCTACTTTGGATATCTACTATAAGCAAATTTCATTCGAGCCTCTACTGTAAATAAATTTCTTCCGAACTTCTATTACAGGTAGATTTCAGTCGAGCTTCTTCGTAGTTGGATCCTAGATGAGCTTCTACAATGGGACAGGCTCCACCATCTAGGTCACTACTCCAAGCTTCCATGACAATCGATCTTCGATCGAGCCTCTGTAATAAACGGCCTCCTTTCAGCCTTCTACAAGAATCAGACTCCGTCTGAACTCCCATAGCGGATGGATTCTGGATGAACTTCTACAATAGATGGGCTCCAGCAGCTGGATTTCTACAACGGCCGACCGCCTCCGATGTCCGCCATACCTCCCCAGCCGTCAACCTTCAATAGCATCAGTCAAACTTCAACAACGCCATCCGGACTTCCACAAGATTTTACAGACTCCTCCAACGGATGAATCTTCCCAATGCCACCCGAAGTCCACTGCCGATCGACCCTTTATCAGATTCCTCATGAAATCAAACTTTTCCAACAAAAAGTCCCTATTCGATCTTCTACAGCAGATGACTCCCGCCTGCAGCATCAGCGCTCTAGGCATCCAATAACAGTAGACCCGTCAGCAACCTCAGAAACATTCGAGCTCCTCCTAGATTGACAAGATAGAGAGCTTTTTCGCTCCATCAAACATCCCAATCGAGCTTCAGCCGATAGATTCAAACTCTCTGGCAAGTCACGATAATGGCCGCTACCCTACTCCACTCTCTGTGATGGATTCTGCGTGGCTCCACTACTCTCTAACAAGTCACGCCAATGGCCGCTGCCCTACTCCACTCTCTATGATGGATTTTGCATGGCTCTACCACTCTCTGGCAAGTCACGACAAGGAACACCACTCCACTCTCTGTAACAAACTCCACGTGGCCCTGAACGGTCCCCTGACGCCACTACTCTTCATAACAAACTCTGCGTGGCCCTGAACGGCCCACTACCAGGTGATTACAGATGTCGCTGTCAATCAGTTATGCTCTCCATCTATAAAAAAAAATCTTCAGATACGTTCTTCTCTAAGCTCTAAACTCTATCTCGAAACTCTGCTAAAATTTCTACTCGAGTACTCCATTTCTGTTGAAGCAGAGTACTGACTTGAGCATCGGAGGGTCTTGCCGGAGCACCCCCAACTTCGGTTTAGACTTTCCTTGCAGGTTCCAGTGGTGGCCGCGGTCATCTCAACTCCAGCTTCTCCGACTTCGATAGAATTCTATACCAACAGGTACCATTGCTAGATGGTTATTTCGATTAGTACAGGAATTGGTTCTTGTGCTACCGGCTTAGGTTCGAACCTGCGGGGTCACACACATTAGAGGTTCCTATCTGATTTGATGGCTGATGAAGAGTCCTAATGCTCGTGGACTATGAGTCCTACGTGTCTGAGACTCTGTGATCAAGAATCAAAATCTTTTAATCATGAGTACCATACATTTTGGGTACCGGGGTCAAGAGTCCCACTGGTTTGGGACTCTTCGATCAAAGTTTCATATCGATGGACTTTGATACCCGATTGCCCATCAGATTTAGACTCAGTATTTATGAGAGATATAATTAGTGATTTGATCACTAATTAACTCAATTTGATTGAGTAATTATTTTTGGATCAAGTCCAATTGAATTGGATTCAGTTGGGTTTGACTCGATTTGGTTAAGTGTTGACCTAATCGTCGAAGTGGTTTGGTCCCTGATTTGATCAGGGGTTGGGCTTAGTCAATTCCTAATTTGATTAAGATTTTATTGAGCCTAATTAAGTTTAATTAAGTTGGGTTTAATTTAATCTAATTGTGCTTAACCTATTTTGATTAGGTTGGTTCAATTATGATCAAACCACCTTTTGAATTCAACTCCCTGCGCCACCTCACTTCTCTGCGCCCATTTGAATTCATAAGAAGCAACTTCTCATGAATTTTCTCCCAAGCAGAGGCCTTCCCATGCCCCACATTTGTGCACCATATGGGTGGATAAAGATGGTTGGTTGGCCATTCAAATTCAAAAGAAAGTTTGAATTTGAATGAGCAACCAATCCATGCGCCACCTAGCCTTATCCATACACCATTTGTTTTACATGAGAAAGAGTTTCTCGTGTAAATTCTCCACACACAAGAGAAGCCACGCCACCTCTCTTCTCATGCATAGAGTGGATAGGAATGAGTTGGTTGATATTTGAATTCAAATTCGATTTGAATTCAAATGAGCAACCACTTATCTTTATCCTCTCACGTGGTAAAAATGCTGCAAAGATGCGGTCTTGCATCATTTTAAAAAAGGAGATAAGAGAGGGCGTGTGCACAGAATATCAAAAAAAAAAAAAGTGGTGAGAGAGAGGTTTCTTGCATGAGAAAAGAAAAGAAAAGAAGAGAAAAAGGAGAGAGAAGTGGGTGCAAGCTTTTCTTGTGTACCCTAGGGTTTTGGCTTAGGATTCAGGAAGTGAAAACGTGAGCTACGAGTGTCGTGACCCCACCAAATTTTAGGAAGAGCATCATCAACCTCTCTATCATCTTTGCTGATGATCTGGAGTGTTCATAGATTCGATAGACATCGATCGAAGGAGTTTGATCAACATCGGCCATCAAAAAGGTGCAGTCACAAACTAGCATTCGTGAGGAGCCGATCAGACCGGGTGCTTCGTGTGGATGATCCGTAGAGGTCAGATACACTGTGTGGCTACATTGTGATGATCTGACTCTTCCAACGGTGATCAAATTACGATGATCGACTATCCGCACAAAGGTAATGTGTTCTGAACACATAACAGTAAATTGTTTACTGCAGAAATTTGAATTTCAAATTTAAATGCATGCATGCTATATATCATATTTAGATCCTAGTGTAAGATAAATATATGTTAATTAATTAGATTAATTAATAATTTTTACTGTAAAATAATAATTTTAAAAAAGTTTTAAAATTACTATTTTACCCCTGCACTCAAATTTCACTTCACGCATATCCTAAGCACTTTTACCTCATTCATCATATGATCATAAAATAAGTTAATATTAAGAACATTCTATTAGGACTAGTTTACTAAGGCTTACACAGCAGTAGTGTAATCGTCACCCTGATTGCATGGGCATCAGGTACAGAGGTAATTGACTTTAGTGCAAGTGAGAGATTGAAAGAATAGTGCCCTACAAGCCAATCACATGGAGATACGATGGGATATTTCTTTATTATCTTCCTACTCATTTGCCTGATATTAATTATTTTATCTGTATGAGGTATTATATTTTATCATTTGCTGTATCATTTTTATATGATTATGATAAACCCCATAGATTAGGACAATAATTTTAGGGTCATGATGAGATCATACCAGTGAGACCTAAAATCTTGATAGTCTTAATCTGAAATATTTTTAGTTATTAGATCATCGAGTCGAAGATCGATGACTCCGGTAAGACTGGTACATCCTATGTATGTTCGATGGAGAGGATGGTTGATCTCATAACCACTTATATGGTGACACTAATACAAGGATGTAGGTGCTCATTAGAGAATGAGTTCATTGAATAGACCTGTAAAAAAATATCTGATGGAGCCTTACAGCTTGTCGATAAATGGTTCTTCAGTGGGAGTGGTGCATGTAATCCCTTGACCTGCGATCACCATGGTACCTTGCGTGCATGGATCCTTACTTTAGTTTATTCCCTAGTGCACCACTTTGAGTTGTGTGTGGAATATTCTGGGTATGGCAAAGTGTGCATGGACATTGTGAGTGGTCAATAAGAAATCGATCACTCCTTGTAAAAGGAGAGAACATTCTATGTGATCTCATAGGATGGTGACTCTGAAAGTATCTGGCCAGAGTAGGGATGAACAGTAAAAATAGTTTCTACTGGTTTATCAATCAAGTCATCATCATCTGATCGAGATATATATGGTTAGGTATTTAGGTTTGACATATTTTCATACCCATGGCCTTTCCAAGATGTTGTGTGATCGAAAGATTGAATGCACGGTAACTCACCATGGAAGGATAATTTTGATATTTTTATTAAATTTTAAATCTTTTGGATAGTCATAATATATTACTAGACATCAATTATAATTTATAGATTATCTAAAATTAAAAGAGTTTAATTCAAGAATCAATTAGAAAGAGTTCTAGTTGATTGGGACTCTCGAGCTGACCTAATCCAATCGGATTAGGATTACATCGAGATTTTGGATCCACTGCTGGCTAGATTTGAAATCCAATGGGTCACACACAATAAAAATTTGATTTTGATCCAGTCAATTTAAATTTATTTTAAATTTAATGGGTTAATTAAATTACTAGCACATGAATTAACCTAAGTTCTCAATTGGGTTCAGTACAAAGGTGTTTGTGCTAATCTAGTCTTGTTGCCTTGACCCAATATGATTGGATTTGAATTATTTAATTAATTAATTAGTTTTATCTAATTTTGTGAAAGTGTTCCACATGGAACCAGCCTCCTCCATTTCAAAAGCCATGCCCAAATAAATTTTACATGCCCCATTTATTTTGGCATTAAGAAGGAAGAGTCCTTCTTAACATGGTATCTTAATTTCCTTACATCCATTTATGTTTTGTGCCATCAGATGGAGCCATTAGGATATGGGACATGGAAGATATAGTGGAGTCCTTCTCTTAGAAGGAACTCCATGTTAAAAATAAAGGGGACATCCCTTGGAAATTTGGGCAATGAATTGGAAGAGTCCAATTCACATCAAACATTTTTCTTCCTTTAATCATTCATGCATTCCTTTTAATAACCTTATGTCATGAGATGATGCTTGAATTTTGGGGTGTGGAAGCAGAAGAAGAATGCTTCTCTTGGAAGGAATTCCATGCCAAATATTAGAATGGACGCCCATATTTTGTGTGTTGAATGTGGAAGAGTCCACCTTGTCATGGACTCTTTAATTTTACACGTTCTCCCTTTCCATGCGCCATTTTATGGTGTTCAAATTTTTTTTGATAGAGGAGGAGTCCTTCTACAGATGAAACACTTCCTATTCCATGCCATATTCATTGGGTTTATATGTTAAAAATTTATATTTGCATGTAAGGAAGATGGGATGCCAAGAGTTGGCATCCCTTGGTGTCTTGTGTGGCACCTCTTCATCCCTTTTTTAAGGGGCACCCCATATGGCATAAAAGCTATTCAAAATCTGTTTTGGATGTAGGATTAGATGAGAAAGTGATGGTAAAAATTTGAAGTGAAAATAGAAAGGGAAAGGGAAGAAAAAATAGAAAGGAAGAGAAGAAGAAAAAAAGAAAGTATGAGATACTTATCCTAAAATCAAATTGTTCATGTATTGATCATAAAATTTGATTGGAGTGTGGTGTGATATTTTAGGAAAGGGTTTCTAGAGTGGTCCTAGTAGAGGTCATGAAGGCATATAAGCAATAATGCAATGAGTTCTTACGAAGGATGATCGGCAGCGCACTTGCGAAGAAGGCTGTAGTACTATGACGAGTTGGGAGGGGCCCTGATCAATCCTGTGTGGATCACCGTTGGAGGGCTTCTACTTTGGAGTTTCATGGAGGTTTCAAAATCACCAGTTTATGGTCTTTATGGTGGTATATGACTTCTGGTCTTCTCCTCATATGCTAGATTTTGTAATTTGATTGTAATCATCAAGGGGTTCCTAGGGTTTTTGAGTTTTGATGGTTGTGTTTAAATGTTAAACATTATTTTCATTATTGAATGCATGTTTAAAATTTTTGAATCTATATTTCACTGCATTACCAAAACCCAACAGTCCTCTTAACTAAGGCATGTGGTGATACGGGTATGGCATATGGATGATTTGTGGGAGTACATTTCACTGAGCATGACCACTTTCGAAACACTCTACTGTGAAGGGTTGCTCTGATGGGATATGGGTATATGTGTCTCTCTGACCTGAGACTGCCTTGGTGACTTGCAAGTAACTTATAGTGCTTTGGTGGTGGACTACCTAAATTTTTAATTCAATGATGAAAGATTTCTAGATATAGTTAAGTACTTGTGAAATCTGAGTGTGAGTCATGATGGGATTGACCACTTCAAGTAAAATTAGAGATGATGCATTACTATATTTCAATTCAGAAAAATTTTGATCAAAGTAATCCTAGTGAGGAGTCATAGGATTTTTAAGATTGAGACATAATGTAGATTATTCTTCCTAGGTTGATAGTTTAACCCTTAGTCATCCTTGAGCATCAAGTGTCAAAAGGATGAATTATACGGTAACTATATCCACATGGGTTCTAGAGTGTTGCTGGGCATACATTTGGCCTATCCGAATGTTGGATTCTATTACTAGATGGTTACATCGATTAGTACAGAAATTGTTCTTGTGCTACTGGCTTAGGTTTGAACCTATGAGGTCATATATATAGAAGCACTTGTCTGATCAAATGGCTAATCGATGATTATGAATCGTTGAAGGATTTAATTATCAATGAGATTGATGATTAATCTTATGCAAAGATTGTAATAAATTATTTACTAATAGTAGAAAAATTAAAATAATAATTAATTAACAATATGATAGTTAATTGGTTCAATTTGATTGAGTAATGAAAATTAGATTAGATCTAATTGAATTAGATTCAATTAGATTGGCTTTGAATTGATTGGATGCAGCCCTATTGGAAACAAGGCTTATTCCAATTGGTCTCAGAGATGCAAATTAAATTTTGAGTTAAATGAGATTCAATTTAGTTTTCTATATATTTTGATTGGTAAAATCCTATTGAATAATGGGCTTGATTGGATCAAGCCCTATTATCAAATATCTTCTCTGATATCCATCAAGAAACAATCTCTTGATCAATAGGATTTTTATCTAACTAATTCTCAATTGGATTGAGGCCTAATTGATTTCATAATTGGGCTCAGACCTAATTAGTTTGTTATAACTAATTTTTAAATTGGTTGGGATTGGGTCTAAGAATTAGTTAGAGTTTGACCAAGATCTTGAGTCCTATTTGGAATAGGACTTAACCAACTTAAAACCCAACCCCATGTGCTATTTATTCCCATGCCTCCACCTCTCTTCAATGAGAGAACCCACACCCCAAAAATTTTGTGCACCCTCTCCTTTCTTCCGTGGAAGTAAAGGGGTATCCCTCCCCTCTTTCTTGTCACCCAAAGAAAAAAAAGGGAGAAGGGGGCATCCAAGAGTTGGACGCCCCATATCTCATACACCTTGTCTCTCTTCTTCTCTTCCTTTCTTGAAGAAATTTTGAGAGACTTCTTTACTAGTTTTTGAGCATCAAAGAGAGGCTCCTCTGATAGTTATATAGCAAAAAATTGGAGAAGAAAAGTTCTTCCCAACGAGAGAAAGAGAAAAAGAAAATGGGTCTTCTTTCTTGTGCACAGCCTTGGAGAAGAAGGAGTTCTTCTCACAGATTTTTTTTATTTTTTTAGAATAAAAATTAGATTAAATTTAATTTTTAATATAAATATTTAGAAAAAAATATCAAAAAAATTTGATTGGATGTTTGGGGCTTCTTAGAGTTCTAGATCAAAGAGAAAAAGAGAGAAGAAGAGAGAAGAACGGTTCTTCTTTTGGGTCTCTCTTTTGAATTTTTTTAGAGCTCAAAAATATATATAATTTTTAGTATGAGAGATTAGATTAGATCTTATTTTTATCATAAAAAATTAGATAAGAAAAGTTCTTCTTAAGGGCATGAAAGGAAGAGAGAAAGGTTCTCTCTTATGCGATGAAAAATTGAGAAGAAATGGTTCTTCTCTTGATCTCTATTGTAGAGATCCGATACGTGGATCTAAGAAGAAAAAGAGAGGATCTTCTTATTCTCCATCTTATTCATGATTCCTCTTAGATCAATCAAAGCATGATGTCCTCACGAGCTAGCACTCTCGAGGAAATCGATCAGCATAAGAGCTTCGTGTGGATATCTATAGAAGCCAGATGCATGTGTGGCTGTCAAACATCATGAAGAATCAAGTATCATAGATTTTGGATGTGGTGATCTACTATCCATACTCAGATATGAGATTTTAATCTTAATTAATATTTAGATATGATCTAAATATAAATTAGATATGATCTAATTATATATAAATATGATTTATACTTGTTGAATTTTAGATTTCAGTTTTAAATACATGCATATTAGTTCATGTCATAGATTCTGTATGGTGATTTTAGATTTGATCTATGCATGCATTGTAGATTAAATTATTTAATCTATGTATATTCTACTGTAAATTTTTAAAAATACATGCACAAAATCCACCATGCTTCCCTACAGATCTTGCTCTAAGAAGTGTGTGGCCATCATGTATCCAATCTGAATGCTGGGTTCAGGGTGTGACACATCCGATCGATCACTTAGGGTTAGAGAAGGATCACATAGGTCGAAACAGTAGCCCACATGAATATTTCCACCTTTTAGTTTTCAGTCATGGTGATACATGATTGTATGTTTTAAATTTTAAGCAAGCCACCCTGGTCCTAGGTTTATTCTTTCAAATAGGTTATCTATTCTGATCTGATCTGATCCAATAAAAATTAAATAGGTTAAATAGATCAGACACCTGAAACTTGAACTTGATCCGAATAATAAATGGATTAATTGGATCAACCTATTTATGATCCAAACCTATTTAGCTCAAATCCAAACCTATTTATGATAAGTCGAACATGGGTCAAGTTGGTGGGTTGGGTCATATTTACCAACCCTACTTATCGGCACCCCTAGCAGCCTAGATCCAGGGTCCAAACACTAGTTTAATGTTTATCTCACCTTCGATTCCATAGCCACAGAATTTAATGATGGCACCTATTTTCCCACAAGAATAGCAAATCTTCAACGGCTCTTCATGGATAAATTACTGCTAGATGAGAAAGTCTCTTACTCTTGCTTTAACTCCCAAGCAAATTTTCTTTGTGATGTTCAGGAGAAAATAAACCTTAGCAAAGGTCATGTAGGTTGAAGACTTCATCCAGTCATCTAGAAATAGGGGGTAATCGATTGTAAAGACTATTCTCAAAATACTCTTTTTCTCCCATAGTTCTAAAGGGAGATCTGAAAGTTAAAGCCAAACCCTGGTTTGTTTAATAAATCCCGATCAAGCTAGAGTTTTGGCTGCTAGCTTTTGAGAGCTAGGAGTTGTCCAAGAAGAGACCATGATCCTCACTTTAAAATTCAAACCTTAGCTTCCACTGATGGACATAAAATACTAGAAGGCCTTTTGAACGAGAGGATATCTGGAGTTCTCCCTTTAAATTTCACCTCAACTTCATTTTCTTATGAATAAATTCAATAGAAAATCCATGCCTAAAAAATTTTCCAACATATTTGCCATTGAGCACTGGATCAATCTATTTCATTATCAAAGAAAGCAATTATCTTTATGAACCTTTTTTTAAGGGTTGCTACTTCCTTCTCAGTGGTTCTTGAGGTCTCCCACTGAAAGTGATATGATCTCTATACGATTGGGGACCAGGATTGGATGGCGTCCAACATTCTGCACATTGATGGATGTGGGTCAGTCGAAGATGGAGCATCTTTGGCTCCTTTCCCTTGCTTGTCTGAGCTCTTCTAGGAGT
Organism: Elaeis guineensis; assembly: GCF_000442705.2. Lineage (NCBI taxonomy): Eukaryota > Viridiplantae > Streptophyta > Magnoliopsida > Arecales > Arecaceae > Elaeis > Elaeis guineensis. The sequence continues at coordinate 41,499,306 of NC_026005.2, forward strand.
CCGACGAAGAAGCCCTTGGCATTTTTTAACAATTAGCCTCCATTCCAAGTTGTTTCCCCCTTTACAAGGGGCTACCCTAGCCCTAGCTACAATGTTTGTGGAAGTGACTCAAAGAACTCGAAGAACTTTGATCAGTACAATATTTAGAACATAAAAGTATTAAATTCTTGATTAATGATCTATATTATGTAGAATTTGATACTTCTTATCTTCTTTTTAAGGGAATTGAGACATTGGGCTAATCAATACTCAAATTGATTCAAACCTAAACCTAAATTCAAGAATCAAGAGGTTAGAGCAATCAATTCAAGAGCTAAGCAAATAAAGAAGTAATCCAATAGCTACGAAGCAATGTTCCACTTAACAGTTGAGATTTATGATACCAACTCATGAAAACCCTAGAGATAAAGCACTAGATCAATATCCAAAGGATAGGAAGCAACTTCTCAAGATCCAAAGGCTATCAAGGGAGGCACCACTTCATGAAACATCTTCCCTCCTTTTATTTTAGTGCCACATAAAAGCCTCAACACCCCAAACTCTTTCCCCTATATTTGTAGTGCACAACAATTCCTGATTCAACACCCTCTCCCACTTTTTTTCACCCTTTCCCCTCTTTAATGCATGCTCTTTCCTCTCTTTCTTCTGTACAAAACCAAGTGCCTACCTCCCTTAGTTCTTACACACCTCTCATCTTTATTTTTAGCATACCGCCATAACAAACTTTCTTTTATATCCTAACTTCCTTCATGACAATACCATGCCTCCAAATATCTTGCGCACTATCTAAGAAACCCTAATGCCCTAACTTCCTTTTAAATCCCAACTAGCGTCTCTTAATCATTCACGCCAACAAATTTCATGCACCCCCTTTCTTTCTTTCTTTCTTCCTTTCATATCCAATGCCTCTTCTTTTCTCACCATCTAACGGCCCTTGATCCCTAAATAAAATCTCAACCCTCCATTATTTATGGCTCTCACAAATCTACTTACAAAACCCTAGCCTCCAATCCTTATTTCCATCCTTTCATAATCCCACATTACCTAGCCAAATAAATTTGATATCTCCTAATACCTATAAATAAAGTCCAACACCTCTACCTAGAAGCCATTCATCCAATAAATAAATCTTCAATCCCTCTTCCATCTATTCATAGTCTCTACTTCAGAGTTCCAGCGAGAAGGAAGATGAAGGGAAAGATGGTGAACGGAATCAACATCATGAGCAGCTAAAACTCCTGCATCTTGGAGAGGAAATGACTTCTTTTATAAATTAGATTTACTTTCCCTTACTTTATCTTTTATGTACTCTTTTTCATTCAAAGAATAAAAGAATATTTTCTTTTTTTAATATATGCTTGTACTTTCATTTGATGTGAAAGATTAGATAATTAATCTAAATAATCTATCTTCTTTGGTGATGCACCATGATCCAAAGGATACGTTGTGTGCTTAAGAAAGAAATAGATTATCTTAAGGTTTGATCTCTTACCATTTATTTATAAAGCCTCTTGGGATAATCTATGCTCATAAAGGGACTAGTCTTGATCTAAAGGATATGGTCCATACTCAGATAGAGATAGATTACACTCAAAAGCCCATTGACAATAAGCCACCCTTGCATGATCTTGAGTACTAAAATCTATTTTGCAAAAGAATGATTCGTAATCCCTAAAATCTTCCTTGCTTGATCACCTTTACCATTAATTTAGAATTTATTTTCTTTATTTACTTAGTTTCTAAAGTTTTTTTAAACAATGATTTCAATGCACATAAAATTCTAAATTTTTTCTTGCTTTATGTTTCAAAAATGACTACCTCAGATCTCTATAGATCGACCTGACTCATCCTATTCTATAGAACTAGGAGTTCGATGAAAATAGTATCTTTGATCGCTCTAGCGATAAGAGTGCATTAAATTTTGACACCATTGCTAGGGATCTTGGCACGGTTGTTTCGAAAAGAAAACAGAAAAAAAAAATTTACTACCTTCTTTAATTTTATTGCTTTTTTAGCTAACTACTTTAATTGTTCTTGCCTTTATTTTAATTGCTTTATTTTCCATCTTGTCTTTTATTCTCTTGAACTAAAAAAAAGGAAAAAAAAAATAAATATTTGCTTATTTGCTAATTTACTTTAGTTTATTTTTCTTTTATTCTCAAGTTGATTTCTAACCTAATTCAAGTTTCCTTTTTATTTCAAGTACTTTAAATATTCAAACAAAAAAAAAAAGAAAAAGATAATATAGCATAAGAGTTAACTAATACAGAGAAACAAAAAATAGAAAAATTCTTTTAAAATATTCTACTTGGACATCTTACTTTGCTTGCATTCGTATTTCTATAACTAATCTTAAGGACAAAATTCATTTAACAAGATAAAGTAGAGATTGATCACCCTTTCTTAGTCTACAAATTACTTTCTTACAACTGCATAACCTAATCCTAATTTTTAAAATCAATTAGACATCAGTCCTAAAGAATTTGAGTTCAATAGGATAAGGAAACTGAAAGGTTGGATCGGATTTGACTTTGACTAACCAATTGGTGTCTAGAAAAGTAGTTTAAGGACTCAATTTTAAAGAACAGTGGTTACTTAATTAGGTCTATTGCGAAAGCACGGAGAGCCTCCCATCAATCTTACACTTATTGGCCAATTTGGTTAGTTGATTTTAAACATGGAGTTCCTAAAGGTGACCTTGAAACAGTTAGGAGCTGTCAAGGGCCAGGCTAAACCCTAGTTAGAATTTGCTTTTATGTAAAACTTATTTGCAATTAGAAAAAAATAAAAAAATTATTCTTCTCATCTATCTCTTAGATTTAGGATTATCTAGGTCCTCATTTCTAGAATTCACCTTTTCTTTTCTTAACAAATTAAAAAGAGCAAAAATAGTTGAAAATCTTCATCCATCTTCTTGGAAACTAACATCTGAACGACTGGTTAGAACCAAATTAAATCCTATATCAAGTCTAGTAGATTATAAGGACATCATGAGCGAAATCGATCAACCACAAGCCCTGAAGGACTTGTGTTATCCAATTGGATTAGTCCAACCCTCCTGTATTAGACTGCCCCAGATAAATATAAATTTCAAAATAAAACACCAAATTATAAACATGCTGCCCAAATTCACCAGAATCGAAGATGCATATATTTTTATGAGAGAATTTGAAGAAGTATGCACTACAATGCAATTCCAATAACTCAATGAGATACTGTTAAGCTTAGGCTAATCAATTTTACCCTTATGGATGGTGCTAAAAAGTAGTTATACAGTCTCTCTAACCAATCTATAGCAACATGGAAGGATTTTGTTAAAGTATTCTTGAAAAAATTCTTTTCTAATCACAAAACTATCAAATTTAGAAATGAGATCAACCAATTCTATCAACTAGGGGGAGAATCATTTTGGAAGTGCTTCGATTGCTTCAAGAACCTTTTAAGCCAATGCCCACATCATGAAATTGAGACTTGGAGACTGTGCCAAATCATTTACAAGGGATTAGATCCAAACTCCAGAACAATGTTAGAATCAATGTGTCAGAATCAGCTCATGAACAAGGAGCCTATAGAAGCCTGACAATTTTTAAAGGATCTAACAGAGAAGAGCCTACAATGGGAGGTAACTAGGGAATCCAAAAGATCCACACTTTCAAGAGGGGGAGTACATCAAATCCAATCATCTCTAGCTGTCAAGGCCAAAATTGCCATCATGGTCTGTAGAATTGCAGCCTTAGAACTCCACGAACACATCTAGGTGAACCAAGTTTTAACATCCACTTGCAATAGATGTAATGCCATAGACCACATAATGAAAAAATATCCCTTCTTAACGGGCCCAACCAAGAACGAAGGAGCACAGGACAATGCTGTTTATCACAAACCCACTAATGACCCCATGCACCAACGTATAACCCAAGATAGAAGAACCACCCCAACTTTTTCTAGTCACAAGGGTCAAACTCAAGTAGACCTACCCTCAATAAGCCCAACCCCAAGCCCACTCAATCATTGAATAACCCACTAGACTTCGACAATGATCAAAGGCTTAATACATTGAAAAAAAGGTTAAAGATTTTGGTGAAATCAACTTCTGATAGCACAACTACCTTCAATGATTTCATGAAAATCATGGGTAATTTCATGTAAACCATGGGTAAATTCTAACAACCAATTCCTAAGTGATAACCCCATTGAGAATATAATTAGGACAGTCGGCTACCACCATTAGTGAAAGAAAAAAAAATTACCAAGCCAACCAAAACCTAACCCAAGAGCCCAAACCAATCAATGATCCCAACCTGAAGGTTAATTCAACCATGTAAATGCAATTCACACCTTAAGATCTGGGAGACAAGTAAACAATCATATGGGTACATCTGAAGATCAAGAAGACCTACTGTCTGAACCACTTCAGGAGCAATTGATCGATCAGACCAAATCTAAGGAGCCCGAATCAATAGAGATTGATGAGCCACCCAAGCCACTCGTAGAACCCACCTCAAGGTTTAAACGAGTTGATACATCAATCACCAATCCTGTAGCTCCTTTTTCAAATAGACTTAGGTCTAACAAACACCCCACCCATATGGATCAAATCTTAGAAATATTTAAATAAGTGAAAGTAAATATCTCTCTGCTAAATATGATCCAACAAGTTTCCACATACATCAAACTCCTCAAAGACCTATGCACAAAGAAGAAGACCACCAACATTCTCAAGAAAGCCTTCTTGATAGCCGGTGTGAGCTCAAATCTTTTGAGCCATATGTTGGTAACATACAAAGATCTAGGGTCTCCTATAATTTTTTGTATCATTGGAGAAACCATCATCGATACGGTCTTCTTAGATTTGGAGGCTAGTGTGACCATCTTATGTTATTCAGTCTATGAACAACTAGGGATAGGAGAATTAAAGCCTATAGAAATCACGTTGTAATGGGCAGACCGATCAATGAGGGTCCCCAAAGGAGTTGTGGAGGATATGATAATCAAGGTAAGTAATTTCATTTACACTATAAATTTTGTAATCCGAAAGACTGAACCAGTATCTAACCCAAAAGATCACATCTCAGTCATTTTAGGAAGACCATTTTTAGCAACCAGCAACATCCTAATTAATTACCGTAATAGACTTATGAAGCTCTCATTTAGAAACATATCCATTGATCTTAATATTTTTCATTTCAAAAATAAAATAGATCAATTCTTCAATTTAAACTTGATCCAAAATGAGATTTATGAGCCTATTGATCCTGAAGGGTGAAGATTTTGACTGCAATCTCTGATTAGACCAAGAATCTAAAATTACTTATGAAATTTTTACATCCAGTGATCAGAGAGTTCATCCATAATAGGAATCACCAGTTGAACCACTTGCAAAAATGGATGAATTAATATCAAACTATCGATTGAGGAAGCACTGAAACTAGAATAAAAAATACTCTTCGAGTACCTCAAGTATACGTATCTAGGTCCATCAGAAATCCTACCTATGATTATTGCATCAACCTAGATCAAACCCAAGAGAAGAAACTTTTAGCTGTCCTTAGAAAGAATCAGGAAGCTATAGGTTGGACCATGGCTGACATCAAGGTGATCAACCCTTCAATCATCCAACATCGAATTCATTTAGTGGAGGAAGCCAAGCCAACTAAGGACCCTTAAAGGAGGCTTAACCAGCTATGAAGGAGGTAGTAAAGAAAGAGATTCTCAAATTACTAGATAATAAAATTATCTACCCTATTTTAGATAGTTCATGGGTTAGTCCAATTCAAGTAGTAATTAAAAAATTAGGGATAATAGTGATCCAAAATAAAGCAAATAAGCTAGTATCGATCAGAGTCCAAACTAGATAGAAAGTCTATATTGATTATAAAAAATTAAATATTGCCACAAGAAAGGATCAATTTTTCCTTCCATTTATTGATCAAATGTTGGAGAGGTTAGCCGAATGTAAATTCTATTATTTTCTTGATGAATACTCTAACTACAACCAGATTTTTATTGTTAGATGTATGCCCAAAAAGCCAATCGGGCTAACATATTAATTCTTTTTAGGATATAATTTTATACTTGATCTAATTAATTAAGATAATTAATTTTTATTCATAAAAGATATATGATGATGATATATGTTCTCAAGAGTTAAGAATTTGAGGTATGTGTCATTGATGATTAATTCTTAAATTACTCTCAATCGATAGATCATCATAGAAACGGTGATTGATCTGATTAGATTGATGCATGGATTGCTTCTCTTTGGATAGATGAATCTCGAATCTACAGTGTGGGGATATTGAAGTGAGAATGCAGGTGTTTGTTAAAGAATAAAGGTATTGAACATGACCAATATGAGAAGTTACTTAGATATCTACTCACTTTTCAGTAACTTTCTTGATGCTATAGTGATGTGATTAGTTCTTAGACCTATGGTGCCTTGGCTATTCACAGCAAGATTGCTATAGTTTAATTATATAAATACTTGATCTCCTAATCATTTGAATTCTTGCGGTATATGTTGGCTACAATAGGTTTGTTATAGAAGTAGGGTGTGAACTTAGATGGGATCTATCGATCTTAGTAAATAAGGAGAAGTCTAATATGATTTATGAGATTGAGTTTAGAATATCTTGATCAGGACAGAGTGAATCATGAAAAAAAAAATTTATAAGGTTTCATAAATGAACTCGAGTCAAATAAATCTTATATATAATAAACAAAGAGGTTTGATAAGTTTTTCATAACCTTCATTTTGTTGAAACTCATGATAGAAGAACTAAATCACACAGTAACTACATCTAGAGGTTTATTCTTTCTATTCTACTGGATTACCACTACATGCTGCTAGACATCACTAATAGATTGTAGGATCAACAAGAATTATTTTGATGATCAATAATTCTTGGTTGATGAGTTGAAATTATTTCAATCCATTGAAAGAAGTTTCAATGATATTTTGATGGAGATTAAAATATATCTTATCACCAAATATAATAAAACTTATGGGATCACACACAAAGAGATCCTGACTGATCAAATTATTGAATAGTGATTTTGAATTGCAATAGGATTCAATTATCATTTTAATTGATGATTGGACTTGCATGTAAAAGTTACATAAAGGACTTACTAAGAGTTGTAAGTTGTAGGACTTATTTGCAATTATTGCTAATTATTTGATTTGATCAAATAATGGGGTTGAGTCCTAGTCAAATTAAATTCAAATTTAATTTGATTGGATTTGATTTGAGTTTGAATCAGATTAGGTTTCATTGGTCTAAAGGATTTAGACTAACTTGATAAGTACTTGACTTATTTAGAAACCTAGATCAATTTGGATTCAAACCTAAACCAAATAAGTGTTTTACATTTAGAAGGACTCATACCATTGAGATCTCATGCCCCAAGATATCATGCCCAAGAAAACTTACAGTGATTTATTTTTTGCGTGAGGAACTATTGGCATGGAGTTGGGGTGCTAAAGAAAGGAAAGTGGCATCTTCCAAGTGTCCAAGAATACATGGAGTCTTAATAAACTCAAGCACCTCTTATGAGATAAGAGGTATAGGTGGCCTCTCCTTAGTGAGTGCATGGAATAAAAATTAAGAAGAGAGGCCATGGAGAAAAAGTGAGCGCATAAAGTAGAGGGGCGTGCGTCTTGGTGTGGATGCCTCCCTTCTTTTCTTTTCTCTTCAACATCCAAGTGTTGGATGTCAATCTTCTCTCCCTCTCTTTCTTCTTCCAAGTCCAAGAGTTGGATGCTTGATTCATCTCCTTCTCCTCCAGATTCAATCCAAGAGTTGGATGAATGAGAAGAAGAGAGATTTGATCTCTCATCTTCCTCCTTTCCTTAGATCTTCATCCGTTTCTCTTGAGAAGAGAAAAGTTAAAAAAGAAATTAGATTAGATCTGATTTTTTTGAAAAAATTTAGATCAAATTTGATTTGATTTATTCCTCTTATTATAGATCTATTTCATTCTCTTGAAGAGAATCAAAAGAAGAGATCGATTCGACAATCTAGGGAGCGATCTCTGCAAAAGAGCTAGCATTCCAATGAGATCGAGATCTCTTGATTAGATTAGTTTCATGTGGATGCCTATAGAGGTCGGATGCTTATCTGACTTCAATAGATGATGGAGACATCCGTAGATCGTCGGATTGTGAATTCAACGGATCTTAAAAATATCCACAGATCATCGGATCGTGGTGAAGATTTACCCATGCAAAGATAAAGATCAGATCTCTACCTTAGTATAGATTTTAATCTTGTATATTATGATGATGTCTAGATTTAATTGAGATATGATCTCTATGCATGCTTGACTAGATTAGATCTAATGAATATCATTCTGACATAAGGTTGTTCTGGCATAACGGTGGAGCATTATGTTGCATGGTTATCCTATAATGATGTTATTTATTTTCAAAATTATTTTTAAATTTTTATTCCATTGTGGTTTTAGTTTTTGAAATTTCTGCATGCATACTTGTCATCATGTGATGATGATTTCTCATAGTGATATTAGAGTCATTTCATAATCGTAAGATTAAGATCTAGATTTTATATCTGAAAACTATTTTTAGATCTAAAAATTTGAATTTTAATTATTGGTGAAAAAAAATTTAGTTCTAAAAATTTTTTTAGATCTAAAATTATGAGTGATTAAGAAAGGAGATGGATTTCAAGATCTAAAATCTATTTTTAGATCTAAAAATCTAAATGATTGGAATCCATATGATGGATTTTGCAATCTGAAAATCTATTTTTAGTCTGAAATTCAGATTGGTTAATGTTCATGTGATGGTTTTTGAGATCTAAAAATTTATTTTTAGATCTGAAAAATCTGATTTCTTATGTTCTTGCATCTAAATTTTTGCATCTAATTTTTATATGATTTGAATTTAATTAGATCTAAATTTTATCTTTATTATATATTCATGCATGAGATGATTTTCATTGATAGAGATTAATCTTGATGTGATCAATGATGGTATGGATGCTTTTTAAATTTTAGAAATTTGATTGAACATAAGATAGAATTTTATATGTCAATCTTAGATCATCCTGAATTAAGGTTTTGACATAAGGGTGAAAGTCCTTATATTTCAAGGTTGTCCTAAGATAAAAAAAGATTGATGATGTAAAAATCATAAAACATCTAGCATGAACATAAGGCTATACGATAGTCATGCGCATGTTTTTCATGGATATATGTAGTGATCTCCATGAATCACTACAAACTCTGGATGTAGGGTTGTATCATGAATACGCACTGAATTGGTTTGCAATTTTGCAATCTATGGTGGCGAAAACTAATGGGCTAAATCAAGTTGGAATTAATTGAGCAATTGGTATCTAAGGCAAGTGATAGATTGGTGGTTATTTAATTAAGACTGTTGCTTATGCATGGGGAGCCTCCCATCAATCTTGAACTTACTTGACCAATTTGGTCGATTAAGTTTCTTTTGGATGCCTAGTGGTGAATTCACTACATGTATTGCAATTGTGCCTTGATTCCGATCTTGGTGAATCAAGTTAGGATCTCTTAAGTAGATCCATAGTAATTGTGGATTTACATCGGATGTAAATAAACAATTAGATCAATGAGACCTAAATTAAAATCTTCTCACACAACATTAACTCTAGCGGTCTTCCACCATCGTAGATGTGGGGGTGTTGAAGGATTACAGCAGGCGAATTAAGCATGCATTTTGAAAATTTTTCACAGTGGATCATAAAAGATTAAACAATTTAATTTAAATACATACTTTAGATCAAATCTAAATCACCTATTCTAGGATCTATAACATGATACATATTGCATGAATAAAATCTAAATATAAAATCTACATGCATATTTAAAAATCTACACATGTTGTAGATCATATCTACAGCTACTAAGGTTCCAAACCCTATACCTGAGCACAGATAGATGAACACCATAACTGTAACTCATGGATTAGAGGCTCTGCTGGTCGCTCGCAGCTGCACAAGGTGTCTAGACTCTACAGATCATCCACACGAAGCTCTCGAATTGATCAGCCTTCTGCGGGAGTGCTAGCTCGCGTAGACAGCTTCTGATGGCAGATCCAATTTGATCTCTTTCTTTGATCAACTCGAATCCTTTTGATATCGAAGATGGATCAGCAGAGGTTGCTAGATGGTGAAGAAAAATTAAATGAAGACTCTCTTCTCTTCAATTTTTTTCTCATCCAAAAACCCTAGAACAATTCTAGATCTCTCACCGAAGAGGAGATGGATCTCCTCCAATGCTCATGCCAAGGAGATAAAAACCCACCCCAAATCTCATGCCCCACAAGGATATTTTGCCCCTCTCTCAATCTGATATCTCACCTTAAAAATCAGTAGCTAATGTCACACAAAAAAACTATGGAATATGGTTGTCGATCAAAGTGGTTAGATGGATTAGATAAAGATAGGTTTCTCACTTGAATTCAAATCCCATTTGAATTCAAGATAAAAACCAATTAATCTTATCCAATCCCTAACCAAAAAGGGGCAACAAGAGGAAAGAGGGGCATGATGATTTGTCATGAATTTTCATCTGGTTTTCTCGCACAAAACAAAAGTCCTTCTCAAGGAAACCAGCGAGTGACATGATAAGGCTTAGTAAGGATCTTGTTTCAAGTTCAAATTCAAACTCTCTTTGAATTTAAACCAAACAAACCATATCCTTATCCATTGTGGGTGACAACATGGGTTAGGTGTGATGTATCTTGTTTCAAGTTCAAATTCAAACTCTCTTTGAATTTAAACCAAACAAACCAAATCCTTATCCATTATGGGTGACAACATGGGTTAGGGGTGATGTATTTCTCTCGATAAATCAGAATCCACATGAAGAAATATGGCATGGATAAAAGGATGTGCGGCAAGGGTAGTTAGGATTCAGTTTTAAATTCAATTTGGTTCTTAATTAGGTTTCATTCAAACCCAATTTGGTTAGACCCAAATAGAGCTAAGTTAACCAAATCTAATTAGGTACCCAAACTCCTTAATTAATCCCTAATCTAATTAAGAATAAATTGAACTCAAGTCCTAATCAAATCAGGAACAAAACTTCCTTAGTAATTAGGTCATCTCATAACCTAATCGAGTTTGATCTAATTGAATCCAATTCAATTGGACTTGATCCATACTTTAATATTCAATTAAATTGAATTAATTAGTGATCTAATCACTGACTAATCCTCCTAAATTTTACTAACACTTAGCGAATAATATTATTGCAACTATTGCACAGGGTTAATCATCAATCGTATTGACGATTTTATGCTCGGACGATTCTCAATCATCGATTTGCCAATTAATCAAAAAGAAATTTCTAATGTGTGTGACTCCATAGGTTCGAACCTAAGCCAGTAGCATAGGAACATATTTTTATACCAATCGAAGTAACTATCTAGCAATGGTACCCAATGTTCGGATAGGCTAAATGTATGCAAAGCAACACTGAGAACCTACAGACATATGGTTACCGTATAATTCATCCCTTTGACCTTTGATGCTTAGGATGACTTATAGTTTAAACTGTCAACTCTTAGTAGTACTTCTATTATGTGTTTCAACCTAATAAATTCTATGATTCCTCACAAGGATTGCCCTGACCAAGGTCTTACTAAATTGAAACACAAAGCATTCTCTCCAATTCTTTGGAGTGAACAATCCCATCTTGACTCATGCACCAACTTCACAAGTACTTAACTATGCCCAGAAATTTTTTGATCCTGAACTAGAAATTCAAATAGTCTGGTACCAAAGCACAGTGAGTTGCTTGCAAATCACCATGGTGATCTTAGGTCAGAGAGACACTTATACCCATATCCCTTCAAAGTAACTCTTGACAGCAGAGTGCTTCAGAGTTGGTCACATTCAGTGAGGTGTACTTCTACTTTTCACCTATATGCCATATCAGTATCTCTACACTCTTTGGTTAAAAGAATAACCAATCCATATGGCATACAATAACCTATACTTGATATAGCCATTGTCTAAGTTATAGCATATCATTTGGTTGTGAACTTATTTAATGACTAAATGATAAATTCTCCTTTATCGATTTAAAATAGTCTTTAGGACTTTCATCATAACATAGAAGTTCGATGTAGAAGATGTACAAACTTATGATGAAAAATATCAAATAAATATTTTACTAATAATTAATTCATATATAATTACATCAACTAGCACAACCATCAACAAGCTAACAATTGACTTTGGAACATAATTCTTAACAACTCCCACTTAGATTAAAGCCAATCAGTACAGTATCGTATATCCATCTTCAATTTATGATCTTCGAACTCTTTGACCGTACGGGCTTTAGTGAATGGATCGATCAAGTTTTCTTTTCCGTCGATCTTCTGAAGCTCGATGTCACCTCGATCCATGATCTTCCAGATAAAATGGTAGCGATGTAGAATATACTTCATCCATTGATGTGCCTTTGGCTCCTTTGCCTGAGTTGTGGCTTCAATACTATCACAGTAGAGCAAAATTGGTCCATCAATGGATGGTGCCACTCCAAGCTTGGTGATGAACTTTCTCAGCCACACTACTTTCTTTGCAGCATTAGATGCCATAATGTACTTCGCCTTGCATACTGAGTCGGTCACAGTGTGCTATTTGAAATTTTTCAAGCAGACTACTCCACCATTCAGGATAAACATATATCCTGACATACTCTTGCTATCATTACAGTTTAACTGAAAACTAAAATTAGTGTATCCCATAAGTTTCAAGTCAGGTTCTCCATAAACAAGCCACTGTTTCTTAGTATTTTTCAAATACTTAAGGATGATTTTCGCAACCTTCCAATGGTTCTCACCCAGATCTGACTGGTATTTGCTCAATATCCCTAGTGAGTATACCGCATTCGATCTTGTACATGTCATGGTGTATATTATAGAACTCACTGCTGAGGCGTATAAAATTTTACTCATACTCTCTCTCTTTTGAGGGGTTGTTGGACGATCCTTCTTCGAGAAAAAAAATTTATAGTCTATCGAAAGATAGCCTTTCTCGGATTTCTTCATGCTGAACCATTTCAGCATGATATCTATGTACGTAAACAGGGAGAACCCAAGAAGCCTCTTAGGTCTATCCCTATAGATCTTTATCCCTAAAATGTAGGCTGCTTCTCTCAAATCTTTCATAAAGAATTATAACGATAGCCACACTTTTATTTTCTATAATCTAAAGACATCATTTTTGATTAAGAGAATATTATCTATATACAAAACAAAAAATACAATTACTGAGCCATTAGCCCACTTGTATATGTAGGGTTCCTCTCCGTTCATAATGAAGCCATACATTCTGATCACCTTATCAAAATGTATGTTCCAACTCTGAGATGCCTGCTTCAATTCATAAATGAATCTCTGAAGCTTGCACATCTTAGACTCATCTGTGGATGTGAACCCTTCAGGTTGTATCACATACACCTCTTCATTCAGCTCTTCATTTAGAAAAACTGTCTTCACATCCAATTTTCAGACTTCATAGTCCAGATATGTTGCTATCGCAAACATGATCCAAATAGACTTGAGCATTGTCACAGAAGAAAATATCCCATCATAGTCAATACCATAACGTTGATGATACCCCTTGGCAACCAAATGGATTTTATAGGTCTCCACCTTTCTGTCTACGCCCCTTTTTCTTTTGAAGATCTACTTACACTTTATGGATTTTACTCCTTCAGATGGATCAACTAATGTCCATACATCATTGACCTTCATAGACTCCATTTCAGACTTTATGGTTTCAAGCCATTTCTCAGAGTTAGATGTCTACATCACATCCATATAGGTGATTGAATCCTCATTGTTCTCATCGAGTTCAACAAGATCACCATCTCGGATAAAAAAATTATAGTATCTATCCAGCTGACGTGGTACTTTATCAGATCGCCTGAAGGGTGGTTCTACGTTGGGCTTCGAGTTTGATCTAATCAAATTTGATTCAAGTTCAGTCACTGGTGTCGGTTCTTCTACCTGTTGAACTTTGTTAAGCTCAATTTTAGAGGCACTTGTTTCTTCACTAAGAAACTTTTTTTTAAAAAGTATGCCTTACTGCTGACAAACACCTTTTATTCAGTAGGAAGGTAAAAGTCTCTTATTTTCTTGGGGTACCATACAAAATTATATTTATCAGACTTAGGTCTGAGCTTATGTTGAGAATTGTGTCCTGAAACCATTTGTGTGATGATTGAGTTCCTCTTTGTATATGAATTATTCATTGATAAATAAAAGTTATTTTGCCATTATTCATCATAAAGTTGCATCTTCCTTGTAGAACTCTTGTATTATGATAAAGTCCTTAGAACTATATTAGTAATCAATAAATAAAGGATTTATCATATAGTTCTTAAATATGTTCTCAAACAAATGATACATTATTATAGGATGATGATGTTTATCGAGTGGAGGTCATTGTATGCCTTATGGGTTGATTGTTCTTTTAATCAAGGAGTATGGTGACACTGATATGGCATACAGGTGAGATATAAAAATATATCATCACTAAACAGGTGACTCACCTGTTAAGCATTCTACTGTCAAGAGCTACTCATGAAGTATATGGGCATAAGTATCCCTTAGACCTGAGATCACTATAGTGACTTACAAATAACTCACTGTGTTTTGGTGTCGGACTATTTAGATTTTTAATGAAGTGACGAAAGGCTATTGGGTATAGTCAAGTACTTATGAAGTTTGTGTGTGGATCAAGATAGGATTGATCCCTCTGAATTATAAGAACTGATATATCACTGTATTTTAATTTAGTAAAATCTTGGCCAGGGTAATCCATGAGATGGATTTGAAAGGTTAAAATATAATGTGGATGAAACACTCTGGGTTGACAGTAAACCTTAGATCATCCTAGAGCATTCAAGGTCAAAGGGATGAATTATGTGATAATCATATGCATAGATTCTAAAAAATTCTCTTATGATTATTCAACCTATCTAGACATCGGGAACTATTGCTAGATGGTATCTTCGATTGGTATAGAAAATAGTTTCTATACTATCGACTTAACGTTCGAACCTATAGAGTTACGCATACAAGTCAGACAACGTAGAAAAATATTGACCTATATTTATATGTCTAATTTGAAAGTACTTGACTTGATTAAACATATAGAATAATTTGATTGAGAATTAAGTTATGGATCAAATGGGATTGAAGAGTTAATTATGTCTAGCTAGCACACACATGAAGTTCAGGTTCAATCCTAGGGATGAACAATTTTTGATTTATGATCCATGAAGCCTATGAGAGATTGAATTTAAGTACTAATTAATTTGAGATTAGATCTGATTTAATTAGACTTAATTGGGTTCAAAATTCTAAGTTAGACTTGATCCTAAATCTTAAATAGTTTAGGATTGACAGCCTTTCAAAATTATTTCGAATCAGCTTCGAATTAGATTCGAATTGATCCAATTTTGGATGAGATCTTTGGAGTTCATTTTTACTGAGACTCTCTCACCTCCATGACTGACCAGCACCTGGTATGGTGCTGGTTGTGTGCCATCCCACATGGGTGTGGGTGCAAAGTAGGCGCCATGTTAGGTGCCAATCCTTTCTCATATAGGAATCATTCTTCAATAAGTTATGGATTGATTCAAAGCTTGTTTGAATTAGAAGTTCTATTCTTATTGGATCATAAGAATCATCCATAAATAGAGAAAATATCTACCTATGGATGAATAGCAATCAAAGTGTGAAAAAGAGAGAAAGAGAGAGAGAGAGAGAGGCATGAAAGAGCTAATGGGCATCCCACCCTTGGCGTGTCCTCCTCCTTGCCGCCCCCTTCTCCTCCTTGTCATGGCCTCCTCTTTGGACATCCTCTTGCTGGTGTGAGGTGTCACATCAATGACTCTCTTTCCACCCTTGGTGGCCTTGCGAAGATGCTTCGATCCGAAGCTTCATCTTATTTTTTTATGGAGTTTGACATGCGTGCGAAGTAAAGGGCCTGTAAATTCAGGCCTACATGAAGGTTTGAATCCAGATTCTAGAGATTTGATCTCTATTTCACTGTAATTCAAATAAAGATTTGATCATTATTTAGTTAGATATATAAAAAATTTTTAGATGCAACCCTGGTTATCCACAAGAAACAGACTTTCTTTCCCTTCAATTGGTATCAAAGCTAGACTTTGATACATGGATGCATAACTATTTTTTTTAGATTATTTACATATTGTATGTGTTGGGTTCCAAGGAGCACAACGGAAGATGGATTTCAAAATTTTCTTAAAACTCAAATCTCTCAGAAATCCAAAAATCCTAGGACCCCCTTAACCACAAAGTAAATAATAACTAATAGGTATAAAACTCATACCTATTAAGTCGATGAAGAAATAGAAGAAGCCGATAATCGATTCCATAAGACCCCCAAGTATGAGTCCTCCAACACTGATCTGCACAAGAAGTTGATCAAAGAATTGCTCTGGTTGAACCTTGTCTATGAACTGCTTCACCAATTAAGCTTTATAGCCCACCCTACACCAAGACCCCTCTCAAATGAACTCTTAGCCTTTCTTTCTCACTCTCTCTACTCTCTAAATCACCTCCTACTCTCTTCCTAAGCCTTGTTTTAAAATCAGTGGACTTGTCTTAATAGCAGAACTTTATCCTAACAAGACAAGGAAGAGAGAGGGATTGATTTTGTTTAAGAGTTTTTATGCCTTGGACTCTCAGAATGAGTCCTATTTATAGGAGCAAAAGAGGCATAGAAAAGTACTCAGATATGTCTCTTCATGTGTCTCTTAAATCAACGTATTAGAAAATTAAGATACTTACAGGAGAAGGACTCTTAATTTTCAGATACATTGATTCAGGTTCTGCATGCATCTGTTTGTGTTCCTATAAGCATTCAAAGCCCTTTTTTAAATCAAAAAATTCAAATTTTTGCAATGTTGAAAGCTCTTTGAATGAGGCTTCTGATGGAATAAGTTTTGAGGCATGACTATATTCCAATGAGAAGAAATCTTGGTGTGAAGTAGTGACTATTTGTGTCACTTCATCCCATGCATGCAAAGAATTAAAGGGCATTTGATGCCCCATCTGGCCATGACAAACTTTAAAGTTTGTGCCACCTAGATAGAGGGCTAAGAGGGATCCATATGGGTCTTGATTTCAGATTAAAAGGCTTTTTAAATCCTCTTCACCGAACAAAACAATACATGGTTTTGTTTTGTGGCATCATTCCAAGTTGTGGTGTCCAAACAAAGTCTCCACATTAATTTAAAAATTAAATTTTGATCTTATCAAAACTCAAGGGACATGGAAGGCTTTCTTATCTATCTAGAATTCATTAAAAAATAAGTGATTAATATGCAAAAGGACTCTCGATCTCTTTTGCACGCTAAATCTATTTGTCGCATAAAATGGTATGCCCCAAAGTCCAACTCCTTTTAGACTCTTTAATATGGGCATGGATAAGGCTTGGGGATGTCCAAACTTGGCTACCCCCTTTAAGCTTGATCCATTCAGGATCCTACATAAATATGTAAGCCCAATTAAATAAGGTTTAAGCCAAATCTAATTTGGCTAGGAGCAAGGGTTAGCCTATAAGTGCTCGCTTGCCAATTAGCTACCCAATTAGATTCAATTAACCCATAAAATGACTCCAATTGATACTTTGATCAATTTATTGATGTGTGTGACCCATTGGGTTTCACATCTAGCTGGCAATAGGTCTAGGTGCATGTTGGTTGTTGGGTATAAAATATCCCCCCAGCCGAAGTTCGTGACGGGGGTGACCCTCCGGGGATCCAGCTGACAAGCTTCGTCCGGACTCCTACGGGAGCCGGACTCTATCTTCTACTTCCACTACAGGTAAACTCCGTCCGGACTCCTACGGGAGCCGGACTTCATCCCTGACCTTGATTGCAGGTGGACTTCGACCGGAATCCTATGGGAGCCAGATCTCATCTCTGACTCCAGCTACAGGCAGGCCTCGTCCGGACACCTACGGGAGCAGGACTTCATCCCCAACCTCAACTGCTGGAAGGCTTCGCCCGGACTCCTACGGGAGTCGAGCTCCGCCCATGACTTCACTTAAAGGTAAACTCCATCCAGACTCCAACGGGAGCCGGACTTCGTCCCTGACCTTGATTGCAGGTGGACTTCGACCGGACTCCAACGGGAGCCAGATCTCATCTCCAACTCCAACTACAGGCAGACTTAGTCCAGACTCCTACGGGAGCCGGACATCATCCCCAACCTCAACTGCTGGAAGGCTTCGCCCGGACTCCCATGGGAGCCGGGCTCCGTCCTCGACCTCGACTGCGGGAAGGCTTCGCCCAGACTCCTACGGGAGCCGAGCTCCGCCCACGACTTCACTTATAGGTAAACTCCGTCCAAACTCCTACGGGAGCTAGACTTCGTCCCTGACCTTGATTGCAGG
This sequence comes from Elaeis guineensis, assembly GCF_000442705.2. Taxonomy (NCBI): domain Eukaryota; kingdom Viridiplantae; phylum Streptophyta; class Magnoliopsida; order Arecales; family Arecaceae; genus Elaeis; species Elaeis guineensis. The sequence goes on from NC_026005.2 coordinate 41,517,755, forward strand.
TGGACTTCGATCGGACTCCTACAGGAGCCAGATCTCATCTCCGACTCTAGCTATAGGCAGACTTAGTCCGGACTCCTACGGGAGCCGGACTTCATCCCCAACCTCAACTGCTGGAAGGCTTTGCTCGGACTCCCATGGGAGCTAGGCTCCGTCCTTGACCTCGACTGTGGGAAGGCTTCGCCCGGACACCTACGGGAGCCGAGCTCCACCCACGACTTCACTTACAAGTAAACTCCGTCCGGACTCATACGGGAGCCGGACTTCATCCCTGACCTTGATTGCAGGTGGACTTCGACCAGACTCCTACGGGAGCCAGATCTCATCTCCGACTCCAGCTACAGGCAGACTTAGTCCGGACTCCTACGAGAGCCGGACTTCATCCCCAACCTCAACTACTGGAATGCTTCGCCCGGACTCCCATGGGAGCCGGGCTCCATCCTCGACCTCGATTACGGGAAGGCTTCGCCCGGACTCCTACGGGAGCCGAGCTCCGCCCACGACTTCACTTACAGGTAAACTCTGTCCGGACTCCTATGGGAGCCGGACTTCGTCCCTGACCTTGATTGCAGGTGGACTTCGACCGGACTCCTACGGGAGCCAGATCTCATCTCCGACTCCAGCTACAGGCAGACTTAGTCCGGACTCCTACGGGAGCCAGACTTCATCCCCAACCTCAACTGCTGGAAGGCTTCGCTCGGACTCCCATGGGAGCCGGGCTCCGTCCTCGACCTCGACTGTGGGAAGGCTTCGCCCGGACTCCTACGGAAGCGGAGCTCCGCCCACGACTTCACTTATAGGTAAACTCCGTCCGGACTCCTACCGGAGCCGAACTTCATCCCTGACCTTGATTGCAGGTGGACTTCGATCGGACTCCTACGGGAGCCAGATCTCATCTCTGACTCCAGCTACAGGAAGACTTAGTTCGAACTCCTACAGGAGCCGGACTTCATCTCCAACCTCAACTGTTGGAAGGCTTCGCCTGGACTCCCATGGGAGCCGGGCTCCATCCTCGACCGTGACTACGGGAAGGCTTCGCCCGGACTCCTACGGGAGCTGAGCTCCGCCCATGACTTCACTTACAGGTAAACTCCGTCCAGACTCCTACGGGAGCCAGACTTCATCCCTGACCTTGATTGCATGTGGACTTCGACCGGACTCCTACGGGTGCTAGATCTCGTCTCCGACTCCAGCTACAGGCAGACTTAGTCTGGACTCCTACGGGAGCTGGACTTCATCCCCAACTTCAACTGCTGGATGGCTTCGCCCGGACTCCCATGGGAGCCGGGCTCCATCCTCGACCTCGACTGCGGGAAGGCTTCGCCCGGACTCCTACGGGAGCCGAGCTCCGCCCACGACTTCACTTACAGGTAAACTCCGTCCGGACTCCTACGGGAGCCGGACTTCGTCCCTAACCTTGATTGCAGGTGGACTTCGATCGGACTCCTACGGTAGCCAGATCTGATCCCCGACTCCAGCTACAGGCAGACTTAGTCCGGACTCCTACGGGAGGCGGACTTCATCCCCAACCTCAACTGCTGGAAGGCTTCGCTCAGACTCCCATGGGACCCGAGCTCCATCCTCGACCTCGACTGCGAGAAGGCTTCGCCCGGACTCCTATGGGAGCCGAGCTCCGCCCACGACTTCACTTATAGGTAAACTCTGTCCGGACTCCTACGGGAGTCGGACTTCATCCCTGACCTTAATTGCAGGTGAACTTCGTCCGGACTCCTACGGGAGCCGGACTTCGTCCCCAACCTCAACTGCTGGAAGGCTTCACCAGGACTCCCATGGGAGCCGGGCTCCGTCTTCGACCTCGACTGCGGGAAGGCTTCGCTCGGATTCCTACAGGCGCCGAGCTCCACCCACGACTGCACTTACAGGTAAACTCTGTCCGGACTCTTAAGGGAGGCGAACTTCGTCCCTGACTTTAATTGCAGGTAGACGTCGCCCGGACTCCCACGGGAGCCGGGCTCCGCCCACGACCTCGGCTACGGACAAACTTCATCCGGACTCCTACGGGAGCTGAACTTCATCCATGACTCCACTTGTAGGAAGACTCAGCCTGGACTCCTACGGGAGCCAGACTTCGCCCTCGACCTCGACTGTGGGAAGGTTTCGCCCAGACTCCTTCGCCCGGACTCCTTCGCCCGGACTCCTACGGGAGCCGGGCTCCACTCACGACTTCGCTTACAAGTAAACTTCATCAAGACTCTTAAGGGAGCCAAACTTCATCCCTGACTTTAATTGCAGGTAGACGTCGCCCGGACTCCCACGAGAGCCGGGCTCCGCCCAGGACCTCGGCTATGGACAAACTTCGTCCGGACTCCTACGGGAGCCAAACTTCATCCAAGACACCACTTGCAGGAAGACTCAGCCTGGACTCCTACGGGAGCCGAACTTCGCCCTCGACCTCGACTGCGGGAAGGCTTCGCCCGGACTCCTATGGGAGCCGGGCTCCACCCACGACTTCGCTTATAGGTAAACTTTGTCCGGACTCTTAAGGGAACCGAACTTCGTCCCTGACTTTAATCGCAGGTAGACTTTGCCCGGACTCCCATGACCCCAGCTACAGACTCCAACCAAACTTCAGCCGACAAGTCTGGACCCACTGGCAGGCCGTAGTAACGGCCACGACTCTGCTCCACTCCCTGCGGTGGATCCTACGTGGCTCCATTACTCTCTAGCAGGCCGTTGTAACGGCCACGACTCTGCTCCACTCCCTGCGGCGGATCCTATGCGGCTCCATTACTTTCTGGCAGGCCACAATAACGGCCACAGCACTGCTCCACTTCCTGCGACGGATACCGCACGATTCTTCTATCTTATGGCAAGTCGCGACAATGGACGCCGCTCCATTCCCCATGGCAGACTCCACATGGCACACCCCGGTGATAGCCACGGGTCCACTCCACTACTCTTCACAACAAACTCCGTCTGACTCTGGGCAGCCCACTGCCAGACGGTTACAGATATCGCTATCAGTCTGCTGCCCCCTTTCGCCTATAAAAGGGGGCCTCAGATACGTTATTCTCTAAGCTCTATTCTCTATCTCAAAACTTTGCTAAAATTTTCGTTGGAGCACTCCATTCTTGTTGAGGCAGAGAACTGACTTGAGCATCGGAGGGTCTTGCCGGAGCAACCCCACCTCCGGTTTAGACTTCTTTTGCAGGTCCCGACGGCAACCACGACCCCCACAACTCCAGCTTCTCCGACGCAAGCGGATTTTTGCACCAACATAATTGGCGCTAGAGGAAGGGGCATGCCTTCGCAGTACCCTTGTTCTTAAAGGAGCGCTCAACGGGACCGCTTCTGGTCATCTTCTCCGACGTCCACTCCTCCTTCCCCTACTTGATCTTCGCTCGATGCCTCCCTGCAAGGCATCCACACAGCGATCCTTGACCTCCACAGCCAAATCTCAGGCTCCGACCTCGCCTCTGGTTTCCCAGGTCCCACATCCTCCGGCGATGGTCACCGACGTGGAGCGGTCGGACAATCGGCCTCTGACGGATTTCACCAACACCATCTCGGGAGGATCCTGGCAAGAGGCAACCAACGTACTGGCCGTCCCCCCCAAGCGACCAAAGATTGAGGAGCCCATAACTTTTACTGAAGAAGATGCTCAGGGAGTCCAATTCCCTCATAACGATGCGATTGTGGTTTCTTTGAATATAACAAACTACGACGTCCGCCACATTCTTGTCGACAATGGAAGTTCGGCCGACATTTTGTTCTACGACGCCTTTTCGAGAATGTCCATCCTTGACGACCACTTGAGGCCGATTACCCCCCTCTAGTAGGGTTTACCGGCGATACTATCCCGATGGAGGGAATGGTGACTTTGACTGTAGCTGCGGGTCGATATCCAAGACAATCCAGGGCTCTGGTGAATTTCCTAGTGGTGAGGCGCCGTCAGCCTACAATGCAATCCTCGACTGACCTGGTCTCAATGCTCTCCGAGCCGTCATGTCAACCTACCATTTGAAGTTGAAATTCTCCACCAACCAAGGGATCGGAGAGGTCCGAGGAGACCAAGCCCTGGCCAGACACTGCTACCACATAGCCTTGCAAAGAAGCGACCAATCCGACCCCTGTCCAGTTGATGGGCTGGATGCTCGCGATGACCTCACTGAAGAGAGGGGCGGTCTAATTGAAGATCTGGTACCGATCCCTTTGAACGACGGGAATGCAGAGCATGTGGTGATGATCGGCTCCAACCTGGGGGAAGAGGTGCGGATGCGTCTCATCGATTTTCTACGAAAGAATGCGGACGTCTTCGCTTGGGTTCCGACGGACATGCCGGAGATCGACACGGAAGTCATGGAGCAACGTTTGGCCGTTGATCCCAAGCATCGACCGACGAAAGAAAAAATCCGAGGTCATGCACCAGAGAGGAAGAAGGCGATAGTCGAGGAAGTGGACAAACTCCTTAAGACTGGATTCATTAGGGAAGTTGATTATCCTGATTGGATTTCCAACATTGTCCTAGTCAAAAAAGCAAACGGCAAGTGGAGGATGTGTATAGATTTCAAAAAGCTGAATAAAGCCTGCCCCAAAGACAGCTACCCCCTGCCCAGAATTGATCAACTGGTGGACGCGACCTCAGGCCATGAGCTCCTCACCTTCATGGATGCATTCTCCGGCTATAATCAAATTAGGATGGCACCAGAAGACGAAGAAAAGATCGCTTTCATTACTAACCGTGGCCTTTACTGTTACAGAGTCATGCCTTTCGGCCTCAAAAATGCAGGCGCAACCTACCAGCGGTTGGTGAACAAAATCTTCAAGGAGCAGATCGGCCACAACATGGAGGTCTACATGGACGACATGCTCGTAAAAAATATATCTTTCATGAACCACGTCGCAGACCTCGAAGAGACCTTCAGTGCCCTTCGAAAATATAAAATGAAGCTGAACCCGACTAAATGTGCTTTCGGAGTGACCTCAAAAAAGTTTCTGGGTTCATGGTATCAGGGCATGGAATTGAGGCCAATCCGGAGAAAATTCGCACCATCCAAGAGATGACCGCTCCAAGGTTGATAAAGAGGATCAGCACCTCACAGGGAGGGTAGCAGCCTTGAATCGTTTTGTTGCAAGGTCGACTGAACGGTGCTTACCCTTTTTCCAAACTCTCAAACAGCCGAAGAACTTCTGTTGGACCCCTGAGTGCCAACAGACGTTCGAAGAACTAAGAAGCTACCTCGGCTCACCCCCGCTGTTGGCAAAGCCAGAGCCTGGAGAGGAACTGTTTCTATACCTAGCGGTCTCTCCCATGGCCCTTGTGGCAGTCCTCGTCAAAGAAGAAGCAAAAGTCCAACGGCCGATCTACTACTTCAGTCGTGCATTGAGAGATGCCGAGACCAGGTATACCAAATTAGAAAAACTGACTTACGCCTTGTTGATTGCAGCCCGAAGGCTCCGAACCTACTTTCAAGGGCACACCGTAATGCTGCTCACCGACCAACCGATCAAGGCAATTCTGCACCGGGCGGATGCCTCCGGGAGGATGGCAAAATGGGCGATCGAGCTCACAGAATTCAACATCAATTATCGACCCAGGCCAGCAGTGAAGGCCCAGATATTGGCAGATTTCATAGTGGAGTGTACTATCCCAGAGGAGGCCGAACCTGAACAATGCGAAATTGATGGCCCGAAATCCCGACCGAACTCCCCCAAAGAAGAGGCAGATCCCTCTGGTTGCCTTTGGGCCCTCTACGTGGATGGGTCTTCTAATATGTCAGGCGCAGGCACAGGCCTGATCTTGATCAGTCCGGAGGGAGTCATCGTGGAGTACGCTCTGCGCTTCGAGTTCCCTGCAACAAACAATGGAGCAGAATATGAAGCTCTGATCGCAGGACTGAGGATCACCAAAGAGCTGGGGATAGATCGGCTCCAGGTCCATAGCGACTCTCAACTGGTAGTGGGGCAAGTCAATGGAAACTACAAAGTACGGATGGACAGCATGGCTGAATACCTTGAAAAGGTAAAGGAGCTCGTACCCGCCTTCAGCAGCTTCAACATCAGACAGATTTTGAGGTTGGAAAATACCAGGACCGACCTTCTCTCCAAGCTGGCAACACTGGCTCCGGCCGAATTGCCCAAGGGTGTTCTCTTTGAAGTTCTAAAGTGTCCGAGTACGAAAGAATCGCGGCCCGTGATGGAAATTGACCACGAGCCCAGCTGGATCGACCCACTGATAACCTATCTCAGAGACGGGGTTCTCCCGCAGGATGCAAAAGAGGCTCGGAAGCTCAAAAATCAAGCCTCCCGATACATCCTTTATGAGGGCAAGTTGTACAAGAGATCATACTCTTAGCCCCTTTTGAAATGTCTCCGGCCTTCGAAAGCTGACTACGCCTTGTGGGAGGTGCATGAAGGAATCTGCGGAAACCATTTGGGGGCTAGACCTTTATCCCACAAGTTACTCCGCCAAGGGTATTACTGGCCGACAATGCATCATGACTCGATTGAATACGTTAGAAAGTATGATCGATGCCAGAGATATGCCAATATCCAGAGACAGCCCGCCACCGAGCTTACACCCTTGAGCGCCCCATGGCCTTTTGCGCAATGGGGGATGGACATCCTTGGACCCTTTCCCATGGCATCGGAGCAGAGGAAGTTCCTCCTTGTAGCGATCGACTATTTCACCAAATAGGTTGAAGCTGAACCACTAGCAAAAATCACAGAAGCAAAAGTACAAGATTTCGTCTGAAAGTCAATCATATGCAGGTTCGGTCTGCCCAGGACCCTAATCACTGATAATGGGCGGCAATTCACGAGAGCAAGATTCACCAAATTCTGTGAAGATCTAAATATCTCCCACAACTTCACATCAGTAGCCCATCCTCAGGTGAACGACGAAGCTGAGGTGACTAGCAGAACCCTTCTGCAGGAGATCAAGACAAGACTTGAAAAGGCGAAGGAAACTTGGGCGGACGAACTTTATCATGTATTGTGGGCGTATCAAACTACCCAAAGACTGCCCACAGGGGAGACCCCCTTTGCTTTAGCCTTCGAAACGGAGGCCGTCATCCCAATTGAGCTTAAACTCCCGTCGGCATGAGTCGTGGCATTAGACGAACATCAAATTCGCAAGGTCTTAAAGCCAACCTCGACTTGCTGGAAGAAAGGCGGGAGGTAGGTCAAGTTTGAATGGCAGCCTACAGACAGAAAGTCACTCGCTATTACAACTCCCGGGTCAAGAACAAAGTCTTTAGAGCAGGAGATCTAGTGCTTCGACGAGCTGCTGTCTCGCAACCTCAGGATCGAGGGAAGATCGCCCCAAACTGGGAAGGCCCGTACGAGGTCAAAGAAGTAGTCCGGCCCGGAACTTATTATCTCAAGGAGCTCGGAGGAGCAGACCTTCCGCGATCATGGAGCTCGAAAAACCTACGGATGTATTACCAATAACTTTATTTTAAATAAAAGTTGCATATCTACATGTCTCCCCTCTTGGCACTATCTTATATCGACAGGGCAGTCCAAACAAACTATATCGGAAGTAGGAGGGAAACTTTGTCTCGACAAAGTCGAAGGCCCGATTCTCTTTAGACCGGATGGGGGGAGAGGCCCTGCAATGCCCATATGCGCCCCCACAGCCCTGTTAGGTACAGGAGGAGAACCTCGCCCTAACTTGAGTAAAGTCGAAGGCCCGGTTCTCTTTAGACCGGATGGGGGAGAGGCCCTGCAACGCCCATATGCGCCCCCACAGCCCTGTTAGGGACAGGAGGAGAACCTCGCCCTAACTTGAGCAAAGTCGAAGGCCCGGTTCTCTTTAGACCGGATGGGGGGAGAGGCCCTGCAACGCCCATATGCGCCCCCACAGTCCTGTTAGGGACAGGAGGAGAACCTCGCCCTAACTTGAGCAAAGTCAAAGGCCCAGTTCTCTTTAGACCGGATGGGGGGAGAGGCCCTGCAACGCCCACATGCACCCCCACAGCCCTGTTAGGGACAGGAGGAGAACCTCGCCCTAACTCGACCAAAGTCGAAGGCCCGGTTCTCTTTAGATCGAAAGGGGGGAAGGATCCAACAATGCCCATTTGTGCCCCTACAGCCGTGTTAGAGATAAGAGGAGGACCTCATCCTAACCAGAGCTGAAACCTGTTACGATAGAAATAGAGAAAGAACCTCGCCCCGACATCAATTAAAGTCTGGTCATTCAAGACCAGAAGAGAAAAAGGGGGACCTTCCCCAGCGTCCCCTTCGCAATAAGACTCCGTCCGAATTCCTATGAGAGCCGGACCTCATCCCCGACCTCCCATAGGGGTCGAGCTCCATCCTCGACCTCGACTTCGGGAAGGCTTCGTCCGGACTCCTACGGGAGCCGGGCTCCACCCATGACTTCGCTTACAGGTAAACTTCGTCCGGACTCTTAAGGAAGCCGAACTTTGCCTCTGACATCAATTACAAGTAAACTCCGTCCGGACTCCCACGGGAGCCGGACTTCGCCCCGACTTCGCTTAAGGGAGCCGGACTCCCGTAGCCCCACCAAGAGCGGAGGAAAAATTCCATTCGAAAAAGGAAAAGGGAGGAGCGGCTAAAAAGGAAGGCGATGGACTACGTCAGTGGCGAATGGAAGACAAACAGCGTCAAAGATGCAGAAAACCCCATCTCGGCAAGGATTGGGGTTCTTATCACAGACCCCAGCTCTCAAGGAAGCTCTCAACACAGGCCCGAGATGAGACTTCCTCGGGATGATGAAAGATCAGACCTCCGAGCCCGAGCTCTGGTGGGAGGCACCAAACCCGAGCAGCCCCAAACAAATCTGCGGCCACGGACGAAAAGGATGGGTCGATACGATGGCGATCGGGTACCTCCGAATGATGCAAAGGCCGAAAAGAAGCTCGGCAAGCGACAATTCAACACGTGAGTATAAGAGATAGCAAAAATTTCTCTTCTCTTATTATTCACCTAATATACATTATAGAGCCATTAAGGTTGAAGGAGAAGGATAGCTGAAAGGTGAGCCGACATGACAACTACCGGTAATCTACGGACGATGCAAAAAAAAAAAAAAAAAGAGAATAGAGAAAAGGGGGAAAAGAAGAGAAATAGAGAGAAGGGAATACAACAATAACAATGATAAAGGAAAAAAATTCGACAGACAACAGTTCGACGCAAAGTGCGGACGAAGTAACAAAATCTTCTTCTCATTCTTCGATTAACAAGATGTACGTTACAAGACCCGGAGGGCCAGAAAAAGAAAATATTATTACAAAACTCGAAAGGGATACACCGGAGGCCACTTCAAGCTGTAGACTTCTCTTCTCAGTTCTGTCCTTCCCAGCAGCATTTTCCAGTACGTGTGATAAGCCTCTCGGCCCTCGCCCCCTGCCTCATTCCGCTCCATCTCCAAAATCCCTACCCTAGGGGGAAAAGGATGGGATAGAATTCAGGGAGCAGCAAAGGCAACGGCAGCGGTGACGACGACCTGTTTCAAAAAGAACCAGGGTTACCCCGGAGGCAGCAATGGCACCGGAGATATGCACCACCACCGTGTGCCCCACGGCAACCACCATCCTAGGTGTTTTGGCAAGGTCGGCATGCGCTACTTCCACCATCCCCGCAACAAGTTCTACTGCCCCACCAGCGGCACCGACTGCTTCTGGTCCCTCGGCCCCGACGACATCAAGGATCCCGCCACGGCTTGTGACGACAGCTCTACCCCCTTTACCAGCGTCGCCTCGTTCAGCTACTCCAAATTTCTTAGGCGGAATGCCTTCACTGGTTGTCCCCGTTATTAAACCCCTGTTGTTGAAGGAATTCTCCCTCGAGCCTCCTTTAAGGCGACGAGAACCCTCAGCGGCAGTTTGAGAACTGGAGAACTCGTAGACCGCTGTCCTCCTCCTCGCACTCTTCCTAGTCCGTGTCATCCTCTCGAGGTTGGTCTCCAGGGTGGAGGCCCCGGTGGGAGAACCCCTCGGAGAGACTCGGGGGACCAAAGATGACAGAGAGCCGGTGGAGATGGCAAGGACCGGTGCAAAGGGCACTCGGAGTCGGAAGGGGCACTGATGGAGTGGCTGAGCTCTCAGGTGGAAGAAAGGCATCAACCCACAGGCAAAGTGAAGCCCCCGGAGGAAAGGCGGGGGCTTAAATAGGCAACAGAGCCTGGCGCAGTTATGGTGGCAGATGTTCCTAGGCCAACCAATGCCCACCACGTGTCCCACTCACCGCGGCATAGGGTTGACCGTTTGCGGATTTTTATGGCGTGACGCTTAGGATCACGTCCTGGTGGGAATTCTGAAAAGACTTTTCGGGTCACCCTAATCGAAAAAAGGCTCCAGCACGTGCGCACTTAATGCCAAATTATCTGGGAACGGTCGTGCACAGGATTCAAAGGGGGTAACTTCGGATGCGAAAATTTCTTTATACTTTCTTCACTCGAAATTCGAACTCGGAAGTAGGGAGACTGGTGTTGGGTATAAAATACCCCCCCAGCAAAAGTTCATGATTGGGTGACCCTCTGGGGATCCAGCTGACAAGCTTCGTCCGGACTCCTACGGGAGCCGGTTTCCATCTTCTACTTCGACTACAGGTAAACTCCGTCCGGACTCCTACGGGAGCCGGACTTTGTCCCTGACCTTGATTGCAGGTGGACTTCGACCAGACTCCTACAGGAGCCAGATCTCATCTCCGAATCCAGCTACAGGCAGGCCTCGTCCGGACTCCAACGGGAGCCAGACTTCATCCCCAACCTCAACTGCTGGAAGGCTTCGCCCGGACTCCAATGGGAGCCGGGATTCATCCTCGACCTCGACTGCGGGAAGGCTTCGCCCGGACTCCTACGGGAGCCGAGCTCTGCCCACGACTTCACTTACAGGTAAACTCTGTCCGGACTCCTACGGGAGTCGGACTTCATCCCTGACCTTAATTGCAGGTGGACTTCGATCGGACTCCTACGGGAGCCAGATCTCGTCTCCGACTCTAACTACAAGCAGACTTAGTCCGGACTCCTACGGGAGCCGGACTTCATCCCCAACCTCAACTGCTGGAAGGCTTCGCCCAGACTCCCATGGGAGCCGGGCTCCATCCTCGACCTCGACTGTGGGAAGGCTTCGCCCGGACTCCTACGGGAGCCGAGCTCCATCCACGACTTCACTTACAGGTAAACTCCATCCGGACTCCTATGGGAGCCGGACTTCATCCCTGACCTTGATTGCAGGTGGACTTCGACCGGACTCTTACGGGAGCCAGATCTCGTCTCCAACTCCAGCTACAAGTAACTTAGTCCGAACTCCTATGGGAGCTGGACTTCGTCCCCAACCTCAACTACTGGAAGGCTTCGCCCGGACTCCCATGGGAGTCGGGCTCCATCCTCGACCTCGACTGCGGGAAGGCTTCGCCTGGACTACTACGGGAGTCGAGCTCCGCCCACGACTTCACTTACAGGTAAACTCCATCCGGACTCCTACGGGAGCCGGACTTCGTCCCTGACCTTGATTGCAGGTGGACTTCGATCGGACTCCTACGGGAGCCAGATCTCGTCTCCGACTCCAGCTACAGGCAGACTTAGTCCGGACTCCTACGGGAGCTGGACTTCATCCCCAACCTCAACTGCTGGAAGGCTTCGCCCGGACTCCCATGGGAGCCTGGCTCCGTCCTCGACCTCGACTGCGGGAAGGCTTCACCCGGACTCCTACAGGAGCCATGCTCCACCCAAGACTTCACTTACAGGTAAACTCCGTCCGGACTCCTACGGGAGCCGGACTTCGTCCCTGACCTTGATTGCAGGTGGACTTCGACCGAACTCCTACGGGGGTCAGATCTCATCTCTGACTCCAGCTACAGGCAGACTTAGTCCGGACTCCTACGAGAGTCGGACTTCATCCCCAACCTCAACTGCTGGAAGGCTTCGCCCGGACTCCCATGGGAGCCGGGCTCCATCCTCGACCTCGACTACGGGAAGGCTTCGCCCGAACTCCTACGGGAGCCAAGCTCCGCCCACGACTTCACTTACAGGTAAACTCCGTTCGGACTCCTACGAGAACCAGACTTCATCCCTGACCTTGATTGCAGGTGGACTTCGATCGGACTCCTATGGGAGCCAGATCTCGTCTCCGACTCTAGCTACAGGCAGACTTAGTCCGAACTCCTACAGGAGCCGGACTTCGTCCCCAACCTCAACTGCTGGAAGGCTTCGCCCGGACTCCCATGGGAGCTGGGCTCCATCCTTGACCTCGACTACGGGAAGGCTTCGCCCAGACTCCTACGGGAGCCGAGCTCCGCCCATGACTTTACTTACAGGTAAACTCCGTCCGGACTCCTACGGGAGCCGGACTTCATCCCTGACCTTGATTGCAGGTGGACTTCGATCGGACTCCTACGGGAGCCAGATCTCGTCTCCGACTCCAGCTACAGGCAGACTTAGTCCGGACTCCTACGGGAGCCGGACTTCGTCCCCAACCTCAACTGCTGGAAGGCTTTCGCCCAGACTCCCATGGGAGTCGGGCTTCATCCTCGACCTCGACTGCGGGAAGGCTTCTCCCGGACTCCTATGGGAGCTGAGCTCCGCCCACGACTTCACTTACAGGTAAACTCCGTCCGGACTCCTACGGGAGCGGGACTTCGTCCCTGACCTTGATTGCAGGTGGACTTCGACCGAACTCCTATGGGAGCCAGATCTCGTCTCCGACTCCTGCTACAGGCAGACTTAGTCTGAACTCCTACGGGAGCCGGACTTCGTCCACAACCTCAACTGCTGGAAGGCTTCGCCCGGACTCCCATGGGAGCCGGGCTCCGTCCTCGACCTCGACTGTGGGAAGGCTTCACCCGGACTCCTACGGGAGCCGAGCTCCGCCCATGACTTCACTTACAGGTAAACTCCGTCCAGACTCCTACGAGAGCCAGACTTCATCCCTGACCTTGATTGCAGGTGGACTTCGACTGGACTCCTATGGGAGCTAGATCTCGTCTCCGACTCCAGCTACAGGCAGACATAGTCCGGACTCCTACGGGCACCGGACTTCGTCCCCAATCTCAACTGCTGGAAGGCTTCGCCCGGACTCCCATGGGAGCCGGGCTCCATCCTCGACCTCGACTGCGGGAAGGCTTCACCCGGACTCCTACGGGAGCCGAGCTCCGCCCACGACTTCACTTACAGGTAAACTCCGTCCGGACTCCTACGGGAGCCAGACTTCATCCCTGACCTTAATTGCAGGTGAACTTCGTTCGAACTCCTACGGGAGCCAGACTTCGTCCCCAACCTCAACTGCTGGAAGGCTTCATCCGGACTCCCATGGGAGCTGGGCTTCGTCTTTGACCTCGACTGCGGGAAGGCATCGCCCGGATTCCTACGAGAGTCGAGCTCCGCCCATGACTCCACTTACAAGTAAACTCCATCCAGACTCTTAAGGGAGCCAAACTTCGTCCCTGACTTTAATTACAGGTAGACGTCGCCCGGACTCCCACGAGAGCCGGGCTCTGCCCACGACCTCGGCTATGGACAAACTTCATCCGGACTCCTACGGGAGCCAAACTTCATCCATGACTCCACTTGCAGGAAGACTCAGCCCGGACTCCTACGGGAGCTGGACTTCGCCCTCGACCTCAACTGTGGGAAGGCTTCGCCCGGACTCCTACGAGAGCCAGGCTCCACCCACGACTTCGCTTATAGGTAAACTTCATCCGAACTCTTAAGGGAACCGAACTTCATCCCTGACTTTAATCGCAGGTAGACTTTGCCCGGACTCCTACGGGAGCCGGGCTCCGCCCACGACCCCAGGCGTAGGAGTCCGGGCTCCGCCCACGACCCCAGCTACAGACTCCAACCGAACTTCAACCGACAAGTCTGGATCCACTGGCAGGCCGTAGTAACGGCCACGACTCTGCTGCACTCCCTGCGGTGGATCTTACGTGGCTCCATTACTCCCTGGCAGGCCGTAGTAACGACCACGACTCTGCTCCACTCCCTGCGGCGGATCCTATGCGGCTCCATTACTCCCTGACAGGCCGCAATAATGGCCACAGCACTGCTCCACTTTCTGCGACGGATACCGCATGATTCTTCTATCTTTTGGCAAGTCGCGACAACAGACGCCGCTCCATTTTCTGTGGCAGACTCCACGTGGCATGCCCCGGTGATAGCCACGGGTCCACTCCACTACTCTTCGCAACAAACTCCACCTGACTCTGGGCAGCCCACTACCAGACAGTTACAGATATCGCTATCAGTCTGCTGCCCCCTTTTGCCTATAAAAGGGGGCCCCAGATATGTTATTTTCTAAGCTCTATTCTCTATCCCAAAATTTTGCTAAAATTCTCATTCGAGCACTCCATTCTTGTTGAGGCAGAGAACTGACTTGAGCATCGGAGGGTCTTGCCGGAGCAACCCCACCTCTGATTTAGACTTCTTTTGTAGGTCCCGACGGCGATCGCGACCCCCACAACTCCAGCTTCTCTGACGCAAGCGGATTTTTGCACCAACATTGGTAAAATTAGATTAGAGTTGATCCAATCAATTTAGGTCAAACCACGTGCCGACTTAAGTTGTCCAATTAGAAATTTTTCTAATTGACTCATGAAATAAACTCTTTAATTTATGAAAATCAATAAGATAAGATTGACATCTAGCAATATATCATACCTATCTAAAAAATATAAAATTTGATAAAAATTTTAAAAATATCCTTCAGTGGCAAGTTACCATGCAATTCAATCCTTCGATCAACCTTCATCCCAAATAAGTAATGGGTATAGAATTAAGTCAAACCCTAACACTTATTCATATGGATCTCATCTTGTTAATGAAGACTCAATTAAAGAAGTATTAAAAATTATTTTTAATTTTCTTATGCTTTGACCAAAGACTTCCTGAGTTATCATTTGATGAGATAGCTTAGGATGATAACTCCTCTTACCGGAGTGATCGATTCCTTGTTGACTGAACTCATGATCTTTATACACAATTCACCATAGCTGGAACACCCCATTCATAACTTAGTCATGAGTGAGTATGAACTAAAATATGGGTTCATGTGAATAAGATCTCATGATGGTCTCAGGTCTAAGGACTAGTTGTACAAGTCCCGCTTAGAGAACCTTCTTTTGATATATAAATAAGGGTTCAATAAGAAGTTCTCTTTTAGTAGGTCAATTCAGTGAACTCATTACCTAATGAGTACCCACATCCTTATATTAATATCTCACATAAGTGACTTATAAGATCAACCAGCCTCTCCTTTGAGCATACATAGGATGTGCCAGTCTATCTGAAACATTGATCCCTGACTCAATACTCCTATAATTAAGAATGATTTTAGATTAGGATTTTAGGATTTCGAATCTTACAAGCATGACCACTTTATGATCCCAAAACCATTATCCTAATCTATGGGGTTCATCATTATCTTTTAAACATAGAAAGACACAGCTGTAAATGATGAATCAAAGAATGCCTTTATAAATGTCAATACATGAGTTAGGATTTTACAAAGATAAGTGCCATCAAAATACAAATTTGATTGACTTTAGGGCACCTATCTTTCATTCTCTCATTTGCACTAAAGCCAATCACCCTTATATTTTAAACCCATACAATCAGGATGGTGATCAAACAGCTGTAATGGTAAGATTTTAGTGAATGGGTCTGCTATATTATTTTTTATCTCAATCCATTCAATAGATACATCTTGTCTCTTGACAATCTCTTGAATGAGATGGTAGCGTCTGAGGATGTGCTTAGATCTGAGGTAAGATCTTGGCTCCTTTGTTTGAACAACAGCTCCAGTGTTATCACAATAAAACAATACTGGTCATTCAATCTTAGAAACTACTCCTAACTCAATGATGAATTTCTTCATCCAGATAACTTTTCTGGCGACTTCACTAGTAGCGATGTACTCTGTCTTAGTAGTTGAGTCAGCTACAGTCTGCTATTTGGAACTCTTTCAACTCACTGCTCCTCTATTTAAGGTAAAGACATATCCAGATATTGATTTGCTATCATCTGGATCAGACTGAAAATTAGAATCAATATATCCTTTTAGTTTTAGCTCTGATCCTCCATAGATTAGAAAAACATCTTTAGTCCTTCTTAGATACTTAAAAATGTTCTTCACAACTTTTCAATGTTCTTCTCCTAGATTGCCCAGAAGTCTACTGACTATGCCTAAAGCATAAGCCACATCGGGCCTAGTACATAGCATGGCATACATTATAGATCCCACAACCAAAGCATAAGGGATACAATTCATCCTTTCTCTTTCTTCTTGTGCATTAGGTGATATTTTCTTAGAGAGACATATGCCTTGACTCATTGGCAAGTAACCTTTTTTACTTGCCTCCATATTGAATCTCTTCAACACTAGATCTATGTATCTAGACTGGGATAAGCCTAACATCCTTTTAGATCTATCTCTATAGATCTTTATACCTAGTATATATGATGCTTCTCCCAAGTCTTTCTTAGAAAACTAGTTTGACGGTCATGTTTTGATGGATTGAAGCATTGGAACATCATTCCCAATTAATAATATATCATCGACATTAAGAACTAAGAAGACAATGGCACTCTCACTTGTTTTCTTATATACATAAGATTCATCCAAATTTTTGATGAAGCCAAACTATTTGGTAGTAACATCAAAGCAGATGTTCCAACTCCTCAATGCCTGCTTTAATCCATAAATAGATTTTCTTAGCTTGCACACTTGATTTGCTCTCCCACTTGAGATAAATCTCTTTGGCTATGTTATGTAAATTTCTTCCTCAAGATTTTCAATAAGAAAAGCAGTCTTGACATCTATCTGTCAGATTTCATAGTCATAGTATGCAGCTATTGCAAACAAAATCCTGATGGACTTGAGCATAGTCACAAATGAGAAAGTTTCATCATAATCATTTCCTTGTCTTTGTTTGAAATTCTTTGCCACCAACCTAGCCTTGTAGGTTCCAACTTGACCATCTACTTCAATCTTCTTTTTGAAGATCCATTTATAGCCTATCGAGGTTACACTCTCAGGCAAATCAACCAAAGTCTATACTTGGTTGGTTATCATGAAATTCATTTCGGATTTTATGGCTTCCAGCCATTTATCAGAGTCCTTACTTATGATAGCTTCTGAATATGTCAGTGGATCATCATTCTCAATGATACTGGCTTCATTGTCATTTCTTATGATAAAGCCATATCTAAGAGGTATATGATGAACTCTTTTTGATCTTTAGAGAGGAGGTGTGTGTTGTAGATGTACCTCTTTATTTGGTACTTTTGCATGAAAAATTTTTTGAGGACTGTCCATGTTTATTTGTACGTTATTAACTTCTTGAAGTTCAATTGTCCTCCCACTAGCTCCTTCTTAGATAAACTTTCTTTCCAAAAAAGTAGCATGCCTACAAACAATTATCTTTTGTTTAGTAGATACATAGAAATAGTATCCAATACTCTCCTATAGATAACCTATAAACCTATATTTTTTAGATCTAGCACTTAACTTATGTCTAAAAATATTCTTAACATAAGTTGGACAGTCCCAAATCTTAAGATGCTTAAGACTAGACTTTCTACCCATCCATATCTCATATGGAGTGCTAGAAACAGCTTTGGAAGGTATTCTATTTAAAACATACACAGCAGTTTCCTGGGCATATCATCAGAAAGATATTGGCAGATCAGTGAAGTATATCATGGACAACACCATGTCTAACAAGGTGTGATTTCTCCTTCCCGCTATACCATTTAATTATGGTGTGTAAGGAGGGATCCATTCAGAAAGAATACCTTTTGACTTAAGATGATCAAAAAATTCACTGGATAAGTATTCTCCTCCTCGATCAGATCGAATGACCTTAATATTTTTTTCAATTTGTTTCTCGACCAAGCTTTGATACTCCTTAAATTTATCAAAAGCTTCAGATTTGTGTTTCATAAAAAATACATATCCGAATCTTGATAAATCATTAGTAAATATGATGAAATAGGAGTATCCTCCTCTAGCCTGAGTTGTCCAACAACTAGTATAAGAGCCAACAACTCGTATGCCCTTTCTTCATGTCCAACAAAAGGAGTCTTAGTCATCTTTTCCATGAGACAAGATTCACAAGTCCCATAAGATTCAAAATTACATGAGTCAAAGAACATATTTTTGTATAATTTATTTATTCTTGACTCATTGATATGACCAAGACAGTAATGCCGAGGTATATCTCATTGATATCCTCTCTTTTTCTTTTCATATTCATATTAATATGAAAAATTTCATCATTAAATGACAAAACTAGAAGATCATTTTCAATAAAACCAACATCAAAGATTTTATTAGAATGAATAATAGAGCAACTATTGCTCTTTACATTTATTTCAAAATATTGTCTTAATAACAATGGTACAGATATTATATTTCTAATTATCTTCGACATATAGTAGCAATCTTTTAGTTCCAAAACCTTATCAGAAGGTAATTTTAGTAGGTAGGTGCTTACAGTTTCGGTATATATGGTCTCTCTACTAGTGCCAAACAGCTTAAAGTCACTTTTCTTCAGCCTTCAGATTCTCTGTAATCCTTGCAAAGATTTGCAGATGTGTGAACCACAGGCGGTATCTGAAGGAACCAGATCTAGGGTTTTAGGGTTAGATCTTGAAACTTTTTCAAGATCAGGCAGTGGAAGATTAAAATAAATCAAAATTTATCTTATAAAATTAGAAAATCCCTAGATCTAAGATCTTATTACATGATTATTATTTGGTATTAAATCAAAAATTAAAATATGAAGAGCAAGAACTACATGTTGATCATATCAACATGTTTCTATACTACATCTAATGTATGTAAAATATAATAGATCAGATCTATTACCTTGCAAGTTAGACGTTTTAACTTTGCTGATCTGAGCTTGAGAATGATGTTGCAAGCTGCACACACATCCGACCTCTAGGAGTCATCCACATGAGCCCACAAATCATGATCAGAAGTTTTGGTCTAGAAAATCAGTACAGTATGCTAGTACTGTGCTGATCCTTCTTCGATGGTCGATTAGATGCCTCCTTCTTCTTGATTTAGACTCTTTCAAAGATCAAAAGTAGGAGGAGTTTTAGATATGAGACACTCTCAGAAAACTCACAGATGGAGAAAGAGAAGAGGTGAACTCAGCAACCCTAGAAGAAGACCCTCTTCTTCTTCTCTTTGCTCTAACCCAGACACTTAGTTTTGTGTCTATTATATCTCCACACCCTAACACTCTTTCTTCTTAATTTTTATATACAATAAAGTTCTCTCAATGCTCTATAATCCACAAAAATTTTAAAAATAAATTCATCTTAAATCAAAAGATATGAAAAATTCTTGTCTAGGTCAAATACCTAATCAAGGAAAATTCAAACAGGGCAAGACAAGTGGTGCCCAACTCTTGGGTGCCCCCTTCTTTTTCTACCATGGATCATTAGAAAAGGGTGTATAATATGTGTTATAAAAGCCACAAAAATTTTAAAATAAAATTGGGTAAAATCAGTGCCTTAAGGAAAGAGTTTTGGTTTCCTAAAATTCTATCTCATAGAATTTGAAATCCAAACTAATTCCTACTTTGACTTGGTCCACAACCACCTTCTATGTAAGAGAGGAAGAGTGAAAAGCTTTGGACATGCATGAAGGCCTAAGAGAGAAAGTTTTGTCACACACAATAAGAGAGAGTGGGCATGGGGGGCTAAGGTGGCACAAGGTGGAATCCTAGTCTTATTAGGATTCAATCTATGACTTGTTCAAATTTGGTTTCTCAAACCAAATCAAACCAAAATCAAATCAACCCAATTAAAATAAATCTTAACCTAATTAAAAATCTAATTTAATTAAATTAAATTTGATTTAATTTTTTAATCGAATTAGAAATTAGTTTGACCCAAGTCTTAATTGAACTAGGACTAGTTTTTTCTTGCACTTGGCTTATCCAATAAACTAATTGGACTTGATCCAATCAAGCCCAAACTAAATTTAATTAAATTATATTTAATTAGACTTAATCTCAATCCATTAACTTAATCAAATTAAGCCAATTAGTAATCGAATTGCTAATCGATCCTCTTGCAACACTTGCACTAGGTTAAATATCAATCGTATTGATCATTTAACCATAGAATGATTCTTAATCATTGATCAACCATCCGATCGGATCATGAACTCTAATGTATGTGATCTCATAGGTCTAAACTTAAGTTGATAGTATAGAAATAAATTTTTATACCAATCGAAGTGATCATCTAGCAATGGTACCCGACGGTCGGATAGGTCGAATGTGTAGAACAATATCCTTAGAACCCATGCAGATATAGTTTCCATATAATTCATCTCCTTGATCAAAATACTCATAGGATACATTAGAGTTCAACTGTCAACTCTGATCAGGTTGTCCATATTGTATTTCAAAATATCAAATCTATCTGATGGATTATCCTAGCCAAGGTTTTGCTAAATTGAAATACAATGACTCATTCTTCTCCAACTCTTGGAGTGGTCAATCCCATCTTGATCACACTCCGACTTCGTAAGTACTTGACTATGCACAGAAATCTTCCATCACTAAATTAGAAATTTAGTTAGTCCAGTACCAAAGCACAGTGAGTTGCTTGCAAGTCATTGAGGCGATCTCAGATCTAAGGGACACTAATATCTATATCCCATCAGAGACATTCTCGACAGCAGAATGCTCTGGAGTTGATCATGTTCCATGATGATGTATCCTTACATCTCACCTGTATGCCATACCAGTATCTCCATACTTCTTAGTTAAGAGGACAACCAACCCATATGGCCTACAGTGACCTATGCTCGATAGAAGCTATTGTCCTTATTAACAGCCTATCATTTGATCGTGAATAATTTTAAGAACTAATCGATAAATTCTCTCTTTATCGAACCTAAATATCCTAAGGACTTCATCACAACAATGGAGTTTATTAGAAGATGAAAACTTATGATGAAAATATCAAAAATATATTTTATTTATTAACAAATCAATTACAATACAAGGTTGCTCAACTGTCAACAGGTTGATGATTGACTTTTGGGACATATTTTCCAACAGTATCTAATATTCAAAGATTACTAGCTAAATGACTTAATGATAAAGTAGTTTGTATCATATACTGTTGGGAATAGTGTTCCAAAGTCAATCGTCAGTCTGTTGACGGTTGTGCTCATTTTTATATATATACATAAATTATGAATTAATAAAAAAATATTTTGATATTTTTCATCACAAAATATTTCATCTTCTAATGAACTCCTATGTTGTGGTGAAGTTCTTAGGACTATTTAGACTCGACAAAGGAGGATTTGTCGTTTAGTCCTTAAATCTGTTCGCGACCAAATGATACGTTGTTACCAAGGATGACAACATTTATCAAGCATAGATCGTTGTGTGCCATATAGGTTGGTTGTCCTCTTAACCAATGAGTGTGGAGACACTGGTATGGCATATAGGTGAGATGTAAGGGTACATTTGCACTGAATGTGACCGACTCTGGAGCTATTTCTACTGTCAAGATTTGCTCCGATGGAATATGGGTATAAATATCCCTCTGACCTGAGACTGCCACAGTGACTTGCAAGCAACTCACTACACTTAGGCACTGGAATACCTGAATTTTTAATTCAGTGACGGAAGGCTGCTGGGTGTAGTCAAGTACTTGACTTGTCAGTGCGTGTGTCAAGATGGGATTGACCACTCCAGTTTAGGAGCTGTGTATAGTCATGTTTCAATTTAGTAAAACCTTGGCCAGGGTGGTCCTTGTGAGGAGTCACAGGACTGTTTGAGTTGAGCATGATTCAGATGATCTGATCAGCGTTGACAGTTTAACCCTGAGTCATCCTAAACACAGGGGTCAAAAGGATGAATTGTACAGTAACCATATTCATGTAGGTTCTGAGTGTTGCGATTGTGACTCTTCGATCTATCTGGATATCGGGTACCATTGCTAGATGGTCACTTCGATTAGTACAGGAATTGGTTCTTGTGCTACCAGCTTAGATTCGAACCTGCGGGGTCACACACATTAGAGGTTCCTATCTGATCTGATGGCTGATATAGAATCTTACATGTTTGAGACTCAATGATTGAGAGTCAGGATTCTCTGATCATGAGTTCCACACATTATGGGTACCGGGGTCAAGAGTCCCACTGGTTGGGACTTTTTGATCAGGGTTACATATCGATGAATTCTGATGTCTGATTGCCCATCGGATTTGGATTCAGTATTTATGAGAGATTTAATTAGTAATTTGATCATTAATTAACTCAATTTAATTGAATAATTATTTTTGGATCAAGTCCAATTGAATTGGATTCAGTTGGATTTGAACCGATTAGGTTAAGAGTTGACCTAATCATCGAGATGGTTTGGTCCCCGATTTGATCAGGGGTTGGGCTTAGTCAATTCTTGATTTGATTAAGATTTTATTGAGCCTAATTAAGCCTAATTAAGTTGGGTTTAAATTAGTCTAATTGGACCTAACTTATTTGGTTCAATTAGGTTGGTTTAAATAATTAAACCACCTTGACCCAATCTCCATGCGCCACCTCACTTCCATTACACCCATTTGAATTTATGAGAAGGAACTTCTCATGAATTTTTTCCTCATGCCAAGCCCTTCTCCACGCCCCACTTTAATGTGCCAAATGAATGGATAAGGATGATTGGTTGGCCATTCAAATTCAAAATAAAGTTTGAATTTGAATGGGCAATTAATTTTTGCACCTTATCCCTTTTTTTTATGCCCTATTTATTACATGAGAAAAGGTTTCTCATGAAATCATTCCATGCACAATTTAAGCCATGCCTCATGCCTTTAGTGGATAAGGGATGAGTTGGTGTCCATTTGAATTCAAAATTTGATTTGAATTCAAATGTGCAATTACTCATCTTTATCCTTTCTTTTGGATAAGACGTTTGACGTTGTTATAAAAGGAGGAGAAGAGTGGGGCGTGTAAGAAGAAGATTTTTGGATAAAAATTTTGGGGCATGAGGAAGTCTTGTGCGTGAGAAGGAAATCCATATCCTTCCAAGAGAAAAAGAAAGAAAAGAAAGAAAAGTGGGTGCAAGGTTTCCAGTGAGTTCCCTAGAATTTTAGTCTGGGGTTCGGGAAGTGAGAAAGTGAGCTATGAGTGTCGTGAGCCCACAAAATCTTAAGGAGATCTTCAACATCCTCTCAAGCATGTCTGTTGATGATCCGGAGTGTTCGAAAAATTGACAGATATCGATCGAAGGAGTTCGATCAGCATCGACCATCAAAAGGGCTCTACAACGAGCTAGCACTCGAGAGGAGTCGATCAGATCGGGAGCTTCGTGTGGATGATCCACAGAGGTCAGACACGCTGTGTGGCTGCATCACAATGATCAGACTCTCCCGATGGTGATCAGATTGCGGCGATCTACTACCCGCACAAAGGTATTGTGTTCTGAACACATTACAGTAAAGTGTTTACTGTTTGAATTTGAAATTCAAATTTAAATGAATGCATGCTATATATCATATTTAGATCTTAGTGTAGGATAAATTTATATTAATTAATTAGATTAATTAATATTTTTCCACTATAAAATTATAATTTTGAAAAAGTTTTAAAATTACCATTTTACCCGTGCACTGAATTTTTCCTACAAATGGTATCAGAGCGGGTTCTTAGATATGATATATATATATTTGCATGCATAGATTAAGTTATAATCTAAAAGTTTAAATTTGAAATTTGAAATTCAAAATTTGAATTTTGAATTTTGAAATTTAAAATTCAAAATTCAAAAATTTGAAATTCAAAATTTGAAATTTGAAATTTAAAATTTGGTTGAAATTTCAAATTTGAAATTCAAAATTTAAAATTCAAAATTTAAAATTCAAAATTTGAAATTCAAAAATTTGAAATTTGAAATTTGAAATTTGTTTGAAATTTGAAATTCAAAATTTAAAATTTGAAATTTGAAATTTAAATTTTGAAATTGATATATTTAGATATACTTGATCCAAGTAGTAAGTAATCGAATTGGGTTGGTTGCCATGACCGTCCGGTCATAGGAGAAAAGCAGGGTTTAAAGGCTCTCTCCTCCCATTCGATGGGGTCTCCTATGGTGGTAGGGGTGCCGCTGCAATTATATCCCATGCAGATGAAGCAGCGAAAAGAATTAATTGTAAAGGTATAATTATAAAATTTATCATGAATGTGTTAGATTAGATCTAAAAAAATATTCATGATTTATTTTGATTGAGTTATTTTTTGTTATGTAATTAGCAATAGGATTGCTATTTATAAAATATGCTGATCTATTTGTGAAATGAGTCAACATATTTGGTAAATAAAAAATAAAACCTTTCAAATTTGAAAATTTTTTTTGAAATGCCAAACCCTGACCCATCAGCCCAAATACTTAATTAAAAGAATTAAGTGTTGTCTAGTAGGTCTAAAATTATGAATTAAGACCTAAGACAATTGCATAAACTTGTGGGTCAATGGGTTAGATGGATTAGGTCCATAATTGGGTTAGACCTAAGGTTAGCTTAAAGAAATGGACTAAATTAGAGTAATTGGTCAAATCTAATCAAAAGTTGAATTAGATTAGGTCAAGGATACTCTAGACTCAACTCCAATAGTTGTAGTTGAATGGGTCCATGTCTTTAACTAGACCAAGATGGACTTAATTCATGGCTATGCAGTGGAACCCTATTTACTAAGTTGATCAAATTAAAACTAATGAACCGGTTGGTGTCTAAGGTAAGTTTGGCAGTTTGACCAGTGGTTTTTAAGCGGAAGCTACTCGCGATGATTTGATCTCTGATGAGTTAATGGCTTATCCCCACCACTGATCTCACTTACCTGGCCAACCTGGTGAATTAGGTTTTGATTAGATCACTTGGTGATTAGGGCTCACCCATGTCATTAGGTAAATCAGTTTGACTGATTAGGTGCTCCTAATGCCAGCTTTAATTAAATCCTTTTTAATCTGACTTGGTGAAGTCAGTGGGAGGATTGAAATTGGCTGGATATTTTCTTCTCATCTATCCTTTAATAAAATCCTCAAAAATTATTAGGTCCCTAAAAATGATTAAGTTATATTGATAACTAAGTCATAGCCTCCCATTAAGTGAGTGATAATGAGTCCATTAGTTTAATAATCATTGAAGGCCCAAAGGCCTGGTGCTTATTGACTAATGGAATTATCATTCATAATATGATAATTTGGTTTGAGTCTTTCTGATGGTGATCAGGTTGGCCGGCCAAAGTCGGGCCTGATCATTTATTGGTCCGATTCACCAAATCAAATCATGTTAATGGTTGGACCTAACCAGATCTTTTCAGTGGAGGCCAAAGCCTACTGATTAGGTTCTGGGGCAAAATCAATTACTAGAAGTTGTTTAGAGAAACAACTGGTTATGAACCTACCCATAGATGCACATGGGTTGACCAACCAAAGTTGGGCTCGTGTGTAGTCTGTGTGGATTCTAGTACCCACTAAGGAATAAAGTAATTCCTCGAATTGGAGGTTGAGGCTACCAGTTCGTAAAAATACTGAGAGAAACTTTAGACTAAAGTCCAAGTCTTTAGTATTTATAATTTATGTACTAATAGAGGTCTGGTTTTTCTTTATGCAGCTATGGCCATTACCCTATCCCTAAGATCATTATTAGATAATGACAAGCTCATGAGACCTAATTTCGATAGCTGGTATTGAAAATTAAAAATCATCCTTGAGCATGAGCAGATCCTTTATGTAGTAACGGATCCGGCACCTGAGGAGCCAGCCCCAAACGTTAGAGGGATGGTCTGAGACACTTATCAGAAGTGGTTCAACGACTGCACCACCATTCAGTGCATTATGCTGGCGGTAATGAATGATGAGTTCAGCCACAGGTTCGAGAATGCCCAGCCACAGGAGATGCTTCAAATGTTGAATGACTCTTTTGGCATGCCTGACGATGTTGAAAGGCACAAAACTAGTTGTGAAATTTTCAATGCTCGGATGAGGGATGGAGCCTCAGTCACTAATCATATACTGTACATGATCGAAATGATTGAGCACCTAAGTAAACTGGGCTTTCCCTTGCACGAACAGCTCGGTAAGGATGCGATCCTTAATTCATTGCCCAAGTCCTTCCTCCCCTTTCTTACTCATTTTTGGATGACAAAGCCAGCAGTGAACTACCACGGCTTGTTGGGGTTGCTGCAGAACTTTGAGAAGAATCACCAGCTCCATAAGGAGTCGGTAAATATTGTGGGAGGGCCTTCTTCTGGTCGTCGACCGTTTAAGAAAGGGAAGAAGAACAAGAAGAAAAAGAATAAGAAGGTGCAACCGCATGCTGGGATGTTTGCACATGGTCAGACCAAGAAGTGCAAGCCCGACCAGAGCCAGGTGGAGTGCTTCTTTTGCAAGAAGCAGGGGCACTGGAAGAGGAATTGTCCTCTATGCATTGCCTCACTGAACCCGAACAGGCCGAAGAAGAAGCAAGATACTTATATGATAACACCTTGCAACTTTTTTATTTGTGATACAACTACCTGGGTATTGGATACCGGAAGCCCTTATCATATTTGCAATTCGATGCAGGGTCTACAGGTCAGTAGGAGATTTGATGAAGATGAGAGATTCCTGAACATTGGAGATGGAAGCAAAGTTTCAGTTCTAGCATTAGGAATCATGAACCTTGTAATCAATTCTCGAAATATAATTCTGAGTGAATGTCACTATTATCCAAGCTTTTTATTAAATATTATTTCTGTAGGCCTTTTGACCATGAACGGTTATCAATTTTTTAATAAAAAGAAATGTTTGCAATATCATTTTGAATGGTATTACAATGTTTGTTGGACAACTTAATAATAGAATTTACTTTCTATCACAACCTGTTAATATGGTTCAAACCTCCGATAAACACCCTAGAATAGATAATGTGTCAGAAGTCTATCTTTGGCACTGTAGGCTAGGTCATATTAATAAGAACAGGATAAACAGGTTGGCTCAAGAAGGAATTCTTGAAGTAGGTGACTGTGAATCACTTCCAACCTGTGAGTCCTGTCTTCTTGGTAAAATGACCAAATCACCTTTTACTGAAAAAGATGAGCGAGCCAGTGAACTCTTGGGTTTGGTACACTCTGATGTATATGGACCCATGAGCTCAAGTGCAAAAGATGGATATTTCTACTTCATAACATTCACAGACGACCTATCGAGGTATGGGTATGTCTATTTAATGAAGCATAAGTCGGAGTCGTTTGAAATGTTCAAACTATTTTGAAATGAGGTAGAAAAATAAACTGGAAAGTGTATTAAAATTTTTCGATCTGATCGAGGAGGTGAATACCTTTCCAATGATTTTCTGACATATCTTGGGAAGAATAGAATTCTCTCTCAGTGGACTCCTCCTGGAATACCACAACATAATGGTATATCTGAAAGGAGGAATCGGACCTTGTTGGACATGGTTCGATCCATGATGGGGTTTGCTGATCTGTCGATCTCCCTCTGAGGATATGCGCTCGAATCGGCTTGTTACCTTCTAAATAGAGTTCCGAGTAAGTCTGTAACCAAAACACCATATGAGATATGGATAGGACGTAAGCCAGTACTCTTGCACCTTAGGGTTTGGGGGTGTCTGGTTTATGTTAAACATTTAATTACGGACAAGCTTGGACCTAGGTCTGACAAGTGTAATTTTATAGGGTACCCAAAAGAGACCAAAGGGTATTACTTCTACCTAGCTGATGAGCAAAAAGTGTTTCTCAGCCTTAAGGCAATCTTTTTGGAAAAGAAGTTTCTTGGTGAAGAGACTGTTGCCTCTAAGGTCAAACTTGACGAAGTTTGACAGGTAAAAAAACTGACACAAGTTATTGAACCTGAACTGGATTTGATTAGATCAGATCCAGAGCCCATTGTTCAAGCACTCTTAAGGTGATCTGGTAGAGTACCACATCAACCGGACAGATACTATGGTTTCTTGGTCTGGGATGATGATCCTATCGAACTTGATGAAAACGATGAGGATCTGATCACCTACATGGATGCAATGCAGAGACCCGACTCTGAGAAATGGGTAGAAGCCATGAAATCTAAAATGGAGTCCATGAAGATCAACGATGTGTGGACATTGGTTGATCCACCCGAAGGAGTAAAACCCATAGGGTGTAAGTGGGTCTTCAAGAGGAAGAGGAGCGCAGACGGAAAGGTGGAAACCTATATAGCCCATCTGGTTGTCAAGAGATATCGTCAACGTTATGGTATAGACTATGACGAGATGTTTTCTCCTGTGGCAATACTCAAATCCATTCGGATTATGCTTGCGATAGCTGCCCATCTGAACTATGAAATCTGGCAGATGGATGTAAAGACAGCTTTCCTAAATGGAGAGCTGGATGAAGAGGTGTATATGATACAACCTGAAGGATTCATATCCACAGATGAGTCTAAGGTGTGCAGACTACAGAGGTCCATTTATGGACTTAAGCAGGCATCCCGAAGTTGGAACATACATTTTGATAGGACGATCAAGACGTATGGCTTCGTTAAGAACGGAGAAGAGTCCTGTATTTATAAGTGGGCTAATGGTCTAGTAGTGGTTTTTCTTGTTTTGTATGTGGATGATATTCTCTTAATCGAAAATGATGTCCCTGCATTACAAGGAATAAAGATTTGACTATCATCACAGTTCTCCATGAAAGATCTGGGAGAAGCTTCCTACATCCTAGGGATGAGAATCTATAGGAATAGATCTAAAAGGTTGCTTGGTTTATCCCAGTCTACGTACATAGATACTATGCTGAAGAGGTTCAGCATGGAGAATTCAAAGAAAGGCTATCTATCGATAGGCCATGGAATTTCTCTCTCGAAGAGGGATTGTCCGACAACACCTCAAGAGAGAGAGCATATGGGTAGGATTCCATATGCTTCGACAATGGGATCTATCATGTACGCCATGACATGTACACGATCAGATGTAGCATACTCACTAGGGGTAGTGAATAGATACCAATCTGATCCAGGGGAGAATCACTAGAAGGTTGTTAAAACCATCTTCAAGTATTTAAGAAATACTAAGGACCAGTGGCTTGTTTATGGTGAATCAGATTTGAGACTTATAGGATTTACAGACTCTAGTTTCCAGTCTGATCATGATGACAACAAAAGTGTGTCGGGATTTATTTTTACCCTTAATGGTGGGGCTATCTGCTGGAAGAGTTCTAAGCAACACACAGTGGCTGATTCAGTTTGCGAGGCGGAGTATGTCGCTGCATCAGATGCTGCCAAAGAAGCGATGTGGCTGAGAAAATTCATCACCGAGCTCGAAGTAGCACCCTCCCTTGTTGGTCTAGTTTTGCTCTACTGTGACAGCTCTGGAGCCATTGCTCAGGCGAAGGAACCCAAGGCACACCAATGGATGAAGCATATTCTATATCGCTACCATCTCATCCGAGAAATTATGGATCGAGGTGACGTCGACCTTCAGAAGATCGATGGAAAGGAGAACCTGGCCGACCCATTCACTAAAGCCATTGCGGTGAAGGAGTTCGACGACTACAAGTCAAAGATGGGTATTAGATACTGCACCGATTGGCTTTAGGCTAAGTGGGAGATTGTTGGGAATAGTGTCCCAAAGCCAATCTCAGCCTATTGATGGTTGTGCTCATTTTTGTATATGTACATAAATTATGAATTAATAAAAAATTATTTTGGTATTTTTCATCACAAAATATTTCATCTTCTAATGAACTCCTATGTTGTGGTGAAGTCCTTAGGACTATTTAGACTCGACAAAAGAGAATTTATCGTTTAGTCCTTAAATCTGTTCATGACCAAATGATACGTTGTTACCAAGGATGACAATGTTTATCAAGCATAGGTCGTTGTGTGTCATATAGGTTGGTTGTCCTCTTAACTAATGAGTGTGGAGACATTGGAATGGCATACAGGTGAGATGTAAGGGTACATCTGCACTGAACGTGACCGACTCTGGAGCAATTTCTGCTGTCAAGATTTGCTCTGATGGAATATGGGTATAAATATCCCTCCGACCTGAGACCGCCACGGTGACTTGCAAGCAACTCACTGCACTTAGGCACTGGACTACCTGAATTTTTAATTCAGTGATGGAAGGCTGCTGGGTGTAGTCAAGTACTTGACTTATCGGTGCGTGTGTCAAGATGGGATTAACCACTCCAGTTTAGAAGCTATGTACAGTCGTGTTCAATTTAGCAAAACCTTGGCCAGGATAGTCCTTGTGACGAGTTACAGGACTGTTTGAGTTGAGCACGATTCGGATGATCTGATCAGGGTTGACAGTTTAACCCTGAGTCATCCTAAACACAGGGGTCAAAAGGATGAATTATACAGTAACCATATTCATGTAGGTTTTGAGTATTGCGATTGTGACTCTTCGACCTATCCGAACATCGGGTACCATTGCTAGATGGTCACTTCGATTAGTACAGGAATTGGTTCCTGTACTACCAGCTTAGGTTCGAACCTGTGGGGTCACACACATTAGAGGTTCCTATCTGATCTGATGGTTGATGTAAAATTCTATATGTTTGGGACTCAGTGATCGAGAATCAGGATTCTCTGATCACGAGTTCCACACATTATAGGTACCAGGGTCAAGAGTCCCACTGGTTGGGACTTTTCGATCAGGGTTACATATCGATGAATTCTGATATCCGATTGCCCATCGAATTTGGACTCAGTATTTATGAGAGATTTAATTAATGATTTGATCATTAATTAACTCAATTTGATTGAGTAATTATTTTTGGATCAAGTCCAATTGAATTGGATTCAGTTGGGTTTGACCCGATTAGGTTAAGAGTTGACCTAATCGTCGAGATGGTTTGGTCCCTGATTTGATCAAGGATTGGGCTTAGTCAATTCCTTATTTGATTAGGATTTTAGTGAGCCTAATTAAGTCTAATTTAGTTGGATTTAAATTAGTCTAATTGGACCTAACTTATTTGGTTCAATTAGGTTGGTTTAAATAATTAAACTATCTTGACCCAATCTCCATGCACCACCTCACTTCCATTACACCCATTTGAATTCATAAGAAGGAACTTCTCATGAATTTTTTCCTCACGCCAAGCCCTTCTCCATGCCTCACTTTAATGTGCCAAATGAATGGATAAGGATGATTGGTTGGCCATTCAAATTGAAAATAAAGTTTGAATTTGAATAGGCAATCAATTTTTGCACCTTATCCCTTTTTTTTATGCCCTATTTATTACATGAGAAAAGGTTTCTCATGAAATCACTCCATGCATAATTTAAGCCATGCCTCACACCTTTAGTGGATAAGGGATGAGTTAGTGTCCATTTGAATTCAAATTTTAATTTGAATTTAAATGTGCAATTACTCATCTTTATCCTTTCTTTTGGATAAGACGTTTGACGTTGTTATAAAAGGAGGAGAAGAATGGGGCATGCAAGAAGAAGATTTTTGGAGGAAAATTTTAGGGTGTGAGGAAGTCTTGTGCGTGAGAAGGAAATCCATATCCTTCCAAGAGAAAAAGAAAGAAAAGAAAGAAAAGTGGGTGCAAGGTTTCCAGTGAGTTTCCTAGAGTTTTAGCCTGGGGTTCGGGAAGTGAGAAAGTAAGCTACGAGTGTCGTGAGCCCACAAAATCTCAGAAAGATCTTCAACATCCTTTCAAGCACATCTGTTGATGATCTAGAGCATCCAAAGAATCGATAGACATCGATCGAAGGAGTTCGATCAGCATCGGCCGTCAAAAGGGCTCTACAATGAGCTAGCACTCGTGAGGAGTCGATCAGACCGGGAGCTTCGTGTGGACGATCCACAAAGGCCAGACATGTTATGTGGCTGCATCACGATGATCAGACTCTCTCGACGGTGATCAGATTGCGGCGATCTACTACCCACACAAAGGTATTGTGTTCTGAACACATTACAGTAAAGTGTTTACTGTTTGAATTTAAAATTCAAATTTAAATGAATGCATGCTATATATTATATTTAGATGCTAGTGTAGGGTAAATTTATGTTAATTAGATTAATTAATATTTTTTCACTATAAAATTATAATTTTGAAAAAGTTTTAAAATTATCATTTTATCCCTGCACTGAATTTTTCCCACATATACATATCCTTTTATGCAGTGCTTGCACCCTGCTTCACGCTTACAAGAAAATTTTTATAGTTTCTTTTCCAATGTCTTGATTTGCTATAGTGGAAAAAGGTAACATTCTTAGCCTTCATCTTGAAGGTGCTACTCTTAGGATTTAACTTTTATTTCGAACTCTTCTTGCTAGTTTTCTTCTTATTCACAAGAAGAATAGTACCCTTCGAAAGAATAATGCCCTACAAGCCAATCGTATATGGAATGCGATAGAGTGTTTATTATAATTTATCTTTCAGACTCATGTAATTGATATTTATAATTAATAAAATAAGATATTTTTATTTCATTACATGCTGCATCTTATTTATTTTAAGATTATAATGAATCTCATAGGTTTGGGCAATGGTTTTAGGGCCTTGATAAGATCATGCCAGTGAGACCTAATTTTTTGATAGCCCTAACCTAAAATATTTTTAGTCGTTGGTATATTGAGTCAGAGATCAATGATACCGGTAAGACTGGCATGTCCTATGTATGCTCAGAAATGAGGGTGGTTGATCTCATAACTACTTGTGTGGTGATACTAATACAAGGATATGGGTGCTCATTAGAGAATGAGTTCACTGAATTGACCTACGAGAGAATATCAAATAGAGTCTTATTTACATGTCAATTGATGTTTCTCTAGTGGGAGTTGTGTATGTCATCCTTAGACCTGAGGTCACCATGGTACCTTGTGTACTTGGATCCATATTTTGGTTTACTACCTAACTTGATTCTTTGATTCTTATGTGGGGTGTTCTGGATATGGTGAAGAGTGCATGGAGGTTGTGAGTGATCGATAAAAGATCAGTTACTCCTAATAAGGGGAGCGAACATCCTATGTGATCTCATAGGTCATTGATTTGAAAGTCTTTGACCAAAGCAGAGTGATAATTAGAAAAAGATTTTTAATATATCATCAACTAAATCAACACCTTTAGATCGAGATATATAATGATAAGTGATTAGGTTTGATATTTTTTCATACCCACAACTCATCTGAAATATTATTTGACTGAAGGATTGAATTATATGAGAACTTACCATTGAAGGATATTTTGATAAATTTTTATTAAAATTTTAAATCTTTCAGGTAGTCATGACATATTGCTAGATATCAATCTTAACTTGCAGATTTATTAAAATTAAAAAAATTAAATTTTAGAATCAATTTGGAAGAGTTTAAGTTGATTGAGACTCTTCAGGTGACCTAATCTCATCAGATTAAGGTTACGTCGAAAGTCTTGGTCCACTGCTGGTTAGATTTGGAATCCATCACACACTTTAGAATTTGATCTTGATCTAATTTAGTTAGAGTTTAATATAAATTCTATGAGTTAATTTGATATGCTAGCATATTGTATTAACCCAAGTTCCTAAATTAGTTTAGATCAAATTGTTTGAACTAACCTAGACCAGTTGCCTTTGACCTAATGGGATTGGGTCAATTTAAATT
Source organism: Elaeis guineensis (assembly GCF_000442705.2). Classification (NCBI taxonomy): domain Eukaryota; kingdom Viridiplantae; phylum Streptophyta; class Magnoliopsida; order Arecales; family Arecaceae; genus Elaeis; species Elaeis guineensis. Next base: position 41,551,288 of record NC_026005.2, read on the forward strand.
GGATCCTTATCCAACTTGTACTAGTTTTAAGTGGAGAAGGACTCCTCTGTACCTACCAAAACCCATACAAAAAATTAATACCACCCTCTTTATTTTTGGCATGTGAAAGGAAGAGTCCTTCTTAAAGAAGGCTCTTAATTTTTACGCATTGCCATAATTTCCCAACCATATCTCTTATGTTTTGATGCCAAAATTAAATAGATTTTTTATGGCATATAGAGAAGAAAGAGTCCTTCCACTAAAAGTATCTAGAATGCTAAAAATTCACTCGATGAATTTATTTGGTGCATGGGAAGTTGGAGCGCCAAAGGTTGGTGCCCCTTCATCCCATGTGACATCCCTTGGTCCCCTATTTATAGGGGATGCCCCACATGATTTCTTACTGATATTTTTAGCTAAAATCAGAGAAAATGGATGTGGTAGACATAAAAAAAAATTTAGAAAAATTTTAAGGAAAAAAAAAGGAGAATTTGAGTGACAAAATTTGAAAGAAGGGTGGTGAGATTTTCAGCAAGTGTTGCTTGAGTGCCCTAGGGTTTGGATTTTCTATATGTTGTAGTCAAAAATAAAATCTTAGGTTGTATGATATCTGAAGAGTATCTTCTTAGTATCATTCTAGTGGTAAGATCGAAAGTAACTGAGCTTTGGTGTGATCATGATGCAAGTTTGAAGTCACCAGTGTTCTTGAGAAGACAAGGCTGCAGCAGCACACCAGTTGGGAAGGACCTTGGCCAACTTTCATGTGGATCACCATTAGAGGACTTCTACCTTAGAGTCTTATGGAGAACATCAATATATTATTTTTTATTTTGGTAAAAATATATAATTTTATCCCTATGAATGCTTGTTTTTGCTTTGATCGATATCGACAAGGTGATTCTATGGTTTGGATTCTGACTCGATAGTTTTATGTGATAGAACTACTGATTTGTATGATTTTAAAATTTTTAAAAATTATCTTTTACTACATGACTGGAATCCAACAGTAGTATCAAAGCCACCCTTATCTGATTCGATCAAACAAGTGCAATATAGTAGCATTAAATTATTCTTGTTCATATCCTACCAAAAATGTAGCATTGTTTTTAGTATCGATTCTTCAAACTCAAAAATTATTTTTTACTTTTAGTGAACCATGATTCTAAAATTTAATTATTAAAATTATAAATTTATGTAATTTAGAATTTTATTATCATGGTAGCATAATGCTTAAATCAATGTATAGAAAATAAAGGTATTATGCATGCCTAATTAGATTAGGGTTTGTTATACTATATGAATTTGTTAGTCATATGTTATGACTTTGATTGCACCCTTATATGATTTTTGGCATGATAATATGATTGCTATTATGAATAGTTGAAGCATGTAAATTTGCATAATTTATAGTGTACATTTTATATGCTTATAGTTAGGATGTACTGAGACCAGTTTAAAGTCCCTTGTTTAATTATATTAAGTTATAATGTCGGGATTCACTTTTTAATCAAAAGTCAAATTCTTAAGATCAATTGGTGTCAAAAAAAATATGAATGGTGATTTTCTAATTAGATTTGTATGCTGGCCTGGCCAACTTTGTTGGTGTCTAGAAAAGCTACGAGGAGCCTCCCACCTACTTACCTGATCAATTTGATCTTATTGAATTTTGAACTTAGATTGATTAAGTGATGTAGACATTACAAGGGCCTTCCTTCAAACTTGATCGATAGAGTCTGTCAAGATCTTAGTGAGCTTGTTGTGCTATCCACAAGACTTACTATATAAATTGACATGATGTTGATCAAGTGCATATTGATGCTTATGGCATATTTGAATAGTATTGCTTTGTTATGCTATCTATGGACAACATTGTTTAAGTATGACCATATAGATTGAGAGATCAATTTAAGTAGAACACTGTAGTTTGTTGTGCTATCCACAAGACTATATATGATCTAGAGGTCAGAAAGAAAGATGTTGAGAATTATAGAGGTACAATTGGTAAAGAGTTACCTACTCTTGAACTCATGAATACTTGTTGTGCTATCCACAAGGTATTTGTGAGGAATAGAGATCTCAACCCTATTAAAAAATATTAGAATATTTTTTGATTTTCATATTTGAGGGGTATGAAGTTCGATAAAATAGTGGGAGACACAATTAGATAAAAGTCCTAATCTAGTTGTACATGTCATCATGAGTCATTCGCTTATATTGTGTTCTTATTATTGTAGATTAATTATACTCATGGCATCCTCACTTTCACTTAGAGGTATCCTAGATGCAAACAAGTTGACTGGACCTAACTATGTCGACTGATTAAGGAACTTAAGAATTATTCTCACTCAGGAGAAAGTCTTCTACATTCTGGATACACCTGCTCCAGATTCTCTTGGGGAAGATGCTTTCGAGGAGGATAGGACCACATAAGATGTGGAAAGATGATAGTGTGACTGTCAAATGCATCATGCTTGCCTCTATGAGCAACGAGCTTCAGAAGTAGTATGAGGACATGGACATTCCCTCTATTTTCCTTAATCTTAAGGATTTATATGGGGAACAAAGTCAAACTACTCAATATGAGATATCAAAACAGTTGTTTCATGTCCGAATAACTGAAGGCACCTCCATGCAAACTCATGTCCTAAAGATGATTGATTTGATCACTCATCTAGGACAGCTGAATTTTGTCATGGTTAGTGAATTGAGCCAGAATTTGACCCTAAAGTCTCTCCCTGACTTCTTTTCTTAGTTTGTTATTAATTATCATATGAACATATTGAACGTCAGCCTGCCAGAACTACTGAACATGCTGAAAATAGCAGAGAACCATTTCAAGGATAAAAAAGCTCAGGTACTTCATGTTGATAAGATCAGCAAGAAGAAGGCAAAGAAGAGTTCTAAGAAAAAGATGAACCCTAAGGCTGGATCTCCAAGAAGAAGGTGAAGAAGGTCTCCACCAAAGGTACTGGTTATCACTATGGCAAGGAGGGCCACTGGAAGAGAAATTGCGAGGAGTACCTTGCAATCGTGAAATCAGCAAATGTTGCTAAAGGTTTATATATGATACAAATTAATTTATCATTAAGTACTTTCATGTCAGATTTTTGGATATTGGATATCGCCTATAATTCATACCTTTGCAAATCATTACAGGGTATACAAGAAGTAAGAAATCTGAATAAAAATGACTTCAAGCTGTTCGGTTCTAGTGGAGAGTCCATTCAGGTCGATGCTGTAGGAACCAAAATTTTGAAGTTATCTTCAGATAAAGTTTTGAAATTGAAGAACTATTATTATATTCTTGATATTATTAGAAATATTATTTTTGTACCATTGTTATTGAAACAAGATTTTAAAAAAATTATAAAAAATAATGGTTGTTCTATTTACTTTTCTAATGAATATTATGAAAGTGCTTTTATTGATAATGGTCTTATGTTTCTTTCACTTAATGATAATGTGCTTCATGTTGAAAATATGAAGAAAAGAAAGAGAGAGGATGTGAATGTCACATACCTCTGGCACTGCCGACTTGGCCATATAAATGAGTCAAGAATTAATAATTTTTTCAAAGATAATTTCTTTGATCCTTATGATTATGAATCATATGGAACTTGTGAATCTTATCTCATGAAAAAAATGATCAAGACTCCATTTACTGGACATGAAGAAAGGACAAGTGATATATTAGACCTTGTACATACTGATGTATGTGGTCCAATGTCGACTCAAGCTAGAGGTAGATACTCTTACTTCATCATGTTTACTAATGATAGGTCTAGATCTGAATATGTGTATTTAATGAAATACAAATCTGAAGTCTTTGACAAATTTAAAGAGTATCAAAGAATGATTAAAAAACAAACTAGTAAAAATATTAAATCTCTTCGATTTGATCGAGGAGGAGGATACTTGTCTAGTGAGTTTCTCGATCATTTGAAATAAAATAAAATTCTCTCTCAATGGACACCTCCTTATACTCCACAATTAAATAGAATTACAGAAAAAAGGAATTGCACCTTATTAGATATGGTATGGTCCATAATGTATTTCATGGATCTTTCGATATCCTTTTGGAGATATGCCCTCGAGGCTGCAGCATATATCTTAAATAAAGTACCTGTCAAATCTATTTCTAGCACTTCATATAAAATGTGGAAAGAGAAAAGACCCAATCTTAAGTATCTTAAGATTTGGGGTTGCCCATCTTATGTAAAAAATATTGATGGACATAAGCTGGATGCTAGATCAGAGAAATACAGATTTGTAGGTTATTCCAAGGAGAATATTGGATACTACTTTTATAACTCTACTCAACAAAAGGTGTTTGTTGATGGCATGTCATTTTCTGGGAGAAAGAGTTTATCCAAGGAGGTAGTGGGAAGTCTGTTGAACTTGAGGAAGTTCAAAACCTATAACCCATCCAGGATTCACCAAATAATTTTCAATCAGATGTGCCCATTGTTGAGGTACAGCCACTTCACACACCTCCTCTCCAAAGGTCGAGTAGAGTGCGTAATGTACCACTCAGATATGGATTTGTCATTGAGAATGATAATACAACCCACATCATTGAGAATGATGATCTCATGATCTATTCGAAAGCTGTCATGAGTAGTGACTCTGACAAGTGGCTCAGTGCCATAAAATCCAAAATAGACTGCATATATGACAACCAAGTATGGACTTTGGTTGATGCGCCTGAGGGTGTGATCCCAATAGACTGCAAATGGATCTTCAAAAAGAAGATTGGAGCAGATGGCCAGGTAGAGACATATAAGGTTACGCTGGTGGCAAAAGATTTCAGACAAAAATAAGATGTTGATTATGAAGAAATCTTTTTGTCGGTAGCCATGCTCTAGTCTATTCGGATAATGCTTGCTATAGCAGCATACCATGACTATAAGATCTAGCAGATGGATGTCAAGACTGTCTTTCTCAATGAAAATCTTGAAGAAGAAGTCTATATGACTCAGCCAAAGAGATTTATCTCAAGTGGGAGAGCAAATCAAGTATGCAAGCTCAATAGATCTATTTATGGATTAAAGCAAGCATCGAAGAGCTGGAACATTCATTTTGATGAGACAGTCAAATCGTTTGGCTTCATCAAGAATGTGGATGAACCTTATGTGTATAAGAAGAATAGTGAGAGTGCTATTGTCTTCTTGATCTTATATGTGGATGACATACTACTCATTGAAAATGATTTTTCGATGTTACAATCGGTCAAGACTTGGCTATTATAAAAATTTTTCATGAAAGACTTGGGTGAGGCATCCTTTATACTTGGTATGAAGATCTATCGGGATAGATCAAAAAGGATGCTAGACTTATCCCAGTCTAGGTATATTAACTTTGTGTTAAAGAGGCTCAATATGGAAGGAAGTAAAAGAGGTTACTTGCCCATAGGTCATGGCATACAACTCTCTAAGAAGATGTCTCCTAAGACACCTAAAGAAAGAAATAGAATGAGTTCTATTTCTTATGCTTCGACTGTAGGATCGATTATGTATGCTATGTTATGTATTGGGCCTGATGTGGCTTAGGCCTTGGGCATTGTAAGTAGATTTCAGGATGATCTCGAAAAGGATCATTGAAAAGCTATGAAAAATATACTCAAGTACTTGAAAAGGACTAGAGATATTTTCCTGATATATGGTGGATCTGATTTAAAACTAGAAGGTTATACTAATTTTAGTTTTTAATCTGATCTGGATGATAGCAAATCTATATCCGGATATGTATTCACTTTGTATGGTGGTGCAGTAAGTTAGAAAAATTTTAAACAGCAAACTATTGCTGACTCGATCATTGAGGCTGAGTATATTGCTGCAAGTAAGGCTGCTAAGGAGGCCGTCTGGATGAAAAAAATTATCACAAAGTTGGGTGTGGTTTTGGAGATTGAACAACCAGTATCTCTTTATTGTGATAATATTAGGGTAGTTGCTCAAGCCAAAGAATCAAGGTCTCATCTCAAATTCAAGCATATCCTAAGATGGTTCTACTTCATTCGGGAGATAGTCGAAAGACGTGATGTGATCGTGGAGTGAGTTGACACCAAGAACAATATAGTGGATCCATTCACTAAGACCTTGTCAATGCAACAGTTTGACCACCATCTTGATAGCATGGGTATCAAGTATAGGGGCGATTGGCTTTAAGTGCAAGTAAAAGATTGAAAGAATAATGCCTTACAAGCCAACACATATGGGATACGATAGGATGTTTATTATAATTTATCTTCCACTCATGTAATTAACATTTATGATTAATAAAATAAGATATTTTTATTTCATTATATGCTGCATCTTATTTATTTTAAGATTATAATGAATCCCATAGGTTTGGATAATGGTTTTAGGGTCATGATAAGATTATACTAGTGAGACCTAATTCCTTGATAGTCCTAACCTAAAAATATTTTTAGTTGTTGGTACATTGAGTCAGAGATCAATGATACCGGTAAGACTGGCATGTCCAATGTATGCTCAGAAATGAGGATGGTTGATCTTACAACCAGTTGTGTGGTGATACTAATACAAGGATATGGGTGCTCATTAGAGAATGAGTTCACTGAATTGACCTGCGAGAGAATACCAAATGGAGTACTCTTCACCATATCCAGAACACCCCACATAAGGATCAGAAAATCAAGTTAGGTAGTGAACCAAAATATGGATCCAAGTATAGAAGGTACCATGGTGACCTCAGGTCTAAAGATCACATATATAAGGAGAGTGAACATCCTATATGATCTCATAGATCATTGATTCGGAAGTCTTTGGACAAAGCAGGGTGATAATTAGAAAAAAATTTTTAATATATCATCAATGAATCAATACCTTTAGATCAAGATACATAATGATAAGTGATTGGGTTTGATATTTTTTTACATCCATAGCTTATCTGTGATGTTGTTTGACTAAAAGATTGAATTACACGGAAACTTACTACTGAAGGATATTTTGATAATTTTTTATCAAAATTTTAAATCTTTTGAGTAGTAGTCATAATATGTTGCTAGACATCAATCTTGATTTATAAATTTATCAAAATTAAAAGAATTTAATTCTGGAGTCAATTTGGAAGAGTCCAAGTTGATTGAGACTCTTGGGGTGACCTAATCTCATCGGATTAGGATTACGTCAAAAGTCTTGATCCATTGCTGGCTAGATTTGGAACCCAATAGGTTACACACTTTAGAATTTAGCCTTGATCTAATTTACTTAGAGTTTAATATAAATTTTATGGATTAAAATGATATGTTAGCATACTGTATTAACCCAAGTTCCTAAATTGGTTTAGATCAAATTGTTTGAGCTAACCTAGACCAGTTGCCTTTGACCTAATGGGATTGGGTCAATTTAAATTGGATCCTTATCCAACTTAGATCAATTTTAAGTGGAGAAGGATTTCTTTATGTCCACCAAAACCCACAGAAAAAATTAATGCTGCCCCCTTTATTTTTGGCATGTGAAAGGAAGAGTCATTCTTAAAGAAGGCTCTTAATTTTTACGCGTTGCCATAATTTTTCAACCAGATCTCTTATGTTTTGATGCCAAAATTAAATATATTTTTTATGGCATGTAGAGAAGGAAGATTCCTTCTACCTTAAGTATCTAGAATGTCAAAAATTTACTTGGTGAATTTATTTGATGCATGGGAAGTTGGAGTGCCAAAGGTTGGCTCCCCTTCATCTCATGTGACATCCCTTGGTCCCCTATTTATAGGGGATGCTTCATATAGTTTCTTACTAAGATTTTTGGCTAAAATCAGAGAGAAGGGATGTGGTAAACATAAGAAAAATTCTAGAAAAAATCTAAGAAAAGAAAAAGAGGAATTTGAATGGCAAACATTGAAAGAAGGGTGGTAAGATTTTCAACAAGTGTTGCATGAGTGCCCTAGGGTTTGATTTTTTCATATGTTGGAGCTAAAAATCAAATTCTAAGTTGTGTGACATCTGAAGAGTATCTTCTTAGAGTCATTCTGATGGTAAGATCAAAAGCAACTAGACTTTGGCACGATCGTGATGCAACTTTGAAGCCGATAATGTTCTTGAGAAGACAAAGCTGCAACAGTGCATCGGTTGGGAAGGATCTTGGCCAACTTTTGTGTGGATCACCATTGGAGGACTTCTACCTTGGAGGCTTATGGAGAACACCAATGTGCTATTTTTTTATTTTAGTGAAAGTATAAAATTCTATCCCTATGCATGCTTGTTTTTGCTTTGATCGATATCGGCAAGGTGATTCTAGGGTCTGGATTCTGGCTTGGTAGTTTTATGTGATAAAACTACTGATTTGTATGATTTTAAAATTTTTAAAAATTACTTTCCACTGTATAGCTAGAACCCAACATCCTTCTCTCCCTTGATGCAGGTTTCTGCTACCTTAAGCATATTAAGCAGCTCTGGCAATGAAGTATCCAGCTTGTTCATATGATACTTGATTACAAACTGGGTGGAGTCTGGGAGAGATTGCAATAACAGATCCTGACTGAGTTCTCCATCCATGTGAAAATCTAATTAACTTAATCTAGTGATCAAATCAATGAGTTTAAGCACATGGGTTTGAACTGGTGTGCTCTCAGTCATCCTTGCTCGAAAAAGCTACTTGGATATTTCATATCTGGCAGTCCGGCTCTGTTCTCCATATAACTCCTTAAGATTAAGGACTATGGATTTAGGATCCATTTTCTCATGTTGCCTCTATAGCTCATTACTCATGGAGGCCAACATGATGCACTTAACAGTAGTACTGTCATTCTGTCACATCTTATATGTGGCTCTCTCTTCGTCGGTAGCATCTTCCCTAATAGAATCAAGGCTGGGAGTATCCAAAATGTAAGAGACCTTTTCTTGCATAAGAACAATGCACAAGTTTCTCATCCAGTCTACAAAGTTCAGACCGATCAATTTATTATTACTTAAGATGCTTTGCAATGAGAGTGAAGAAGCCATAATGAAATTATCTACATAACAAGAATAATATACAATCATACCACTTATAATGACATTCACAATAAGATAAGGTCTTCTATATAGTTGTGTCTCTTACTATGTTATCGGATACCATAACCCTCTCCTATAATAAATGAGAAACCCAATCCTAGTTTTTTAAGTGGGGTTGAGATCCTAATTCCTCATGTCAGTCTTGTGGTTACATAACAAACCTCTATGAGTTCAAAAGTAGGAGACCCTTTCCAATTGCATCCCATACAACGCTCAACAATATTCTTACCTCTAAAATTCTTATAGTCAAGTGGTTACACAACAAACTATAAAGTTTTAGTTAAGTTAGACTCTTCATTTCCATATATTCAGATTTGAATAATGATGCCCTTGTGGTTACACAATAAAGCAGCACACTCAAAAATACCATAAGCATCTAATATGCACCAGAACTAAATTACAACTATCCTCATAGCAGGTCTTATGATTACACAACAAATCTACCATAGTTCTAGTCATAACATAGACCTAGCATGAAGGAAGGCCCCTAGTAGTAATATTCCAACATCAAGCAATCTTAATTCAAGATTTGAACTAACCCAATTGGCTAGAAAAATGTAAAAATAAGATTAGTGAGGATCCCCCCATTGCTTTTCTAGATACCAACAAGTTGGCCAGATCAGAAAATGGAACCAATTAAATAACCATCATACATGAAATACTCTTAGACACCAATTGATTTAATTGATTTTAGAATTGGATAGCCTATAGTTGCTTATCACTACAACTTAATATAACTTTAATGAGGGTTTTTCATGGTCTCATGCACATCCTTATACTATAACAAATATTTAAACATGCTATTATCAAAGTAATAATAATATCACATGATGTGCAAGGTATAGTTATTTTATCATTTTAGGAGAACCATTTATCATATAGCAGACGTCCACTGCTATGCCAAGGCAACCTTACAGAATGATAGATAATCAATTCTAAACATATCTCTAATGTTGATTAGGATTTTGATGCATAGTTTGTAATCATAAATCCTAATCAGTGACAATCAGAAACATATACATACATACATATATATATATATATATATATATATATATATATATATATATATAATACTATTTGATTGCATTGATTAAGGAAGGCTCTGATATCACTGTTGGGTTTCGGGGAGCACAACAGAAGTTGGATTTCAAATTTTTTTGAAACTCAAGTTTCTCAAAAACCCAAAAATCCTAGGACCTCCTTAACCATAAAGTAAATAATAACTAACGGTATAAAACTCATTCTTATTAAGTCGATGAAGAAAAAGAAAAAGATGGTAATCGATTCCACAAGACCCCCAAGTGTGAGTCCTCCAATGTTGATCCACATAGAAAGTTGATCAAAGAATTGCTCCGACAGAACCTTGTCTATAAACCGCTTCACCAATTAAGCTTTTTAGCCTACCTTGGACCAAGACCTCTCTTAGATGAACCCTTAGCCTTTCTTCCTCACTCTCTCTGCTCTCTAAATTGCATTTACTCTCTTCCTAAGTCTTGTCTTAAAATCAGCGGACTTGTCTTAATGGAAAAACTTTGTCCTAACAAGACAAGGAAGAGAGAGGGATTGATTTTGTCTGAGAGTTTTTGTGCCTTAAACTCTCAGAATGAGTTCTATTTATACGAGCAGAAGGAGCATAGAAAAGGGCTCAAATATGCCTCTTCACATGTCTCTTAATTTAGTATATTAAAAAATTAAGATACTTATTTGAGAAAGAATCTTAATTTTCAGATACATTGATTCAGGTTCTACACATGTCTATCTATGTTCCAATAAGCATTCAATGCCCTTTTTTAAATCAAAAAATTTTGATTTTTACCACATAAAAAGCTCTTTGAGTGAGGCTTCTGATGGCATAAGCTATGAGATGTGACTATATTCCAATGAGGACAAATCTTGGTGTGAAGTCATGACTATTTGTGTCACTTCATCCCACGTGTGCCAAGAATTAAAGAGAATTTGACACCCTATCTGGCCATGACAAACTTAAAAGTTTGCACCATCTAGATAAAGGGCTAAGAGCACTCTACATGGGTCTTAGTTTTAGATTAAAAGGATTTTTAAATCCTCTTCACCGAACAAAACAATACATGACTTTGTTTTGTGGCATCGTTCCAAGTTGTGGCATCCAAACAAAGTCTCCACATTAGTTTAAAAATTAAATTCTCATGCTATCAAAACTCAAGGGATGTGGAAGGCTTCCTTATCTAACTGGAATTCATCAAAAAATAAGTGATTAACATGCAAAAGGATACTCGATCTCTTTTGCATGCTAAATCTATTTGTCGTATAAAATTGGTGCGCCCCAGAGTCCAACTCCTTTTGGACTCTCTAATATGGGTGTGGATAAGGCTTGGAGATGCCCAAACTTGGCTACCCCCTTTAGGCTCGATCCAATTAGGATCCTGCATAAATAGATAAGCCCAATTAAACAAGGTTTAAGCCAAATCTAATTTGGCTAAGAGCAAGGGTTAGCCTACAAGTGCTAGCTTGCCAATTAGTCATCCAATTAGGTTCAATTAACCCATAAAATGAATTCAATTGATTTTTTGATCAATTCCTTGATGTGTATGACCTATTGGGTTCTACATCTATCTAACGGAAGGTCTAGGTGCATGTTGACCAAGTTAGATTAGAACTGATCCAATCAATTTAGGTCAAATCACATACCGACCTAAGTTGTCCAATTAGAAATTTTTTTAATTGACTCATAAAATAAACTCTTTAATTCATAAAAATCTATAAGACAAGATTGACATCTAGCAACATCTAGCAATAAGAGATGGGTATGGAATTAAGTTAAATCCTAACACTTATTCATGTGGATCTCATCATGTTAATGAAGACTTGATTAAAGAAGCATTAGAAATCATTTCTAATTTTCTTATGCTTTGATCAAAGACTTTCTGAGTCATCATTTGATGAGATAGCTTAGGATGATAATTCTTCTTACAAGGAGTGATCGATTTCTTATTGACCAAACTCATGATCTTCATACATAATTCACCATAATTGGAACACTCTGTTTATGATTTAGTCATGGGTGAGTATGAACTAAAATATGGGTTCATGTGAATAAGATCTCATGGTGGTCTCAAGTCTAAGGATCAGTTGCACAACTCTCACTTAGAGAACTTTCTTTTAACATGTAAGTAAGGGTTCCATAAGAAGTTTTCTTTTAGTAGGTCAATTCAGTAAACTCATTACCTAATGAGCACCTACATCTTTGTATTAGTGTCTTACATAAGTGACTGGTAAGATCAGTCATCCTCTCTTTTGAGTATACATAGGATGTGCCAGTCTATCTAGAACATTGATCTCCGACTCAATGCTCTTATGACTAGAAATGATTTTAGATTAAGATTTTAGAATTTTAGATCTTACAAGCATAACCACTTCATGATCCCAAAATCATTATCCTAATCTATGAGGTTCATCATTATCTTTTAAATATAGAAAGACACAACTATAAATGATGAATCAAAGAATGCCTTTATAAATGTCAATACATGAGTTGTAGTTTTACAAAGATAAGTACCATCGAAATATAAATTCGATTGGCTTTAGGGCACCTATCTTTCAGTATGTAATTAAAATTTTATATTAAATATTAAATTTAATTTAAATCTATTTAAATAAAATTTATGATCTGATTTTGATTGGATTATATGATCCTAATCAATGGTTGATTAAGGTTGTTATAAGTTTGTTATAATAGAATTTTATTGTTGTTAAATTTTTGTTAGAATAATAACCTGATTTAAAATCTATTTTTAATTATTTTTAATAGAATTTTAATGTTATTATTTTGATTATGAAGTTGGACTTATTTCAGATCTGGATTGAATATATTTTGATAGATTTTTAGATTTGATTTCTAACAAAATTCTGCATTACATCAAAATAGATTTAACAAAAAATTTAATCTTTATGCATTTATGTTTGTATCTAATTATTTTTTTATATAATATCAGATTTAAAATTAATATTTTATAATCAGTATAGATATGTTTTAGATCAGATACGATGTATATGATGCATCAAATCTAATTAAATTAGATGAAGAACATGATTAATAAGATCAAGGATATGTTCATGACATAAATTATTTTATCAAAATTGCATGTTGATGTGATTGCATATGAAATTATATTTCAGATCTTAGTAGCCTAGTACTCAGATTGATGAGATCACTAGATCGTCCGATCATAAGAGATTGAAGGGATTAACCTCTCTCTTATCCATTAAACGGATTCTTTTATGACATGTAGAGGTATTATTGTGATATGATTTTATAAAAAAATAAATAAATTATAAATTATTTTAATAATAAATATATTTAGATTAGATCTAAAGTGATTTATGATTCGTTACAATAAGATAAATTTAATATAAAATTATTTTAAAATCACATATAGACTTAGTACATAAATTGGTTAAATCTAATCAAGAGTTGAATTAGATTACATCAAAAATTTTTTAGATCAACCTCAATAGTTAAAATTTGATTAAGTCCATATTTTTGATCTTAATAAATGGACCATGATCATGGCTCTGTGGTTGAGTCTGGATTTTTTGGTGAACCAAATGAAACTAATTAACTAGTTGGTGTCTAAGGTAAGTTTGGCAGAATTGATCAAGTAATTTTTAATTAGAAGCTACTCACCTAGATCATCTACGGTGAGTTAATGGCATATCCCTCTCAGTGATCTCACTTACTTGGCCAACATAGTAGAATATATTTTGATTAGATCACTAGTCGATTCATGCTGACCCATACCATCAAGGTAAATCAGTATGACTGATTTAGATGTCTTTAGACCAGCTTATGTCTAATCCTCTACATGACTTAGTAAAGTCAGTGGAAGGATTTACAACTTGTAGATCAACTTCTTTTCTTATTCTCAAGTTAGTAAAATCAAATTCTCTAAACTATTAGGTCTATAAAATAATACAGTTATGGTGATAACTTATTCATAGCCTTCCATTAAGGTACATGATAATGAGTCCAATGTTTCAATTAGTTATTGGAGGTGCCACACGTCTGGTGTCTATTAGATATTGAAATTATTATTAATCATATGACCATCTTATTGACCTTCAGATCAATACTTAGGTTGGCTGAACCACACTTGGACCTGGATATCCATTTATTGGATGTACTTGGTGTTGTCATGTTAACGGTTGGATCTAACTAGAATCTTCAGTGGAGGTGCCACATATCTGTTGAAAGGATGCCTGGGGCAAAATCTAATTGCTAGAAGTTATTTGAAGAAATAATTAGTTATGAACCTACCCAGGATGCACTAAGGTTGATCAAGCCACACTCGGGCCTAATGCAGTCTGTGTGGATTCTAGTATCCGTTAAGAAATTAATGTAATTCCTTTAGTTAGTGGTAGAAACTATCAATTCGTACAAAATAGTGGGAGAACTTTAGACTAAAGTCAATGTCTTTAGATTAAAAGTAATTCATATACTAATAGGCTTTTGTTTTTTCTTTCAGCTATGGCCAACACACTATCCCTCCATTTGCTATTGGACAGTAACAAGCTTATGAGATCCAACTTCGATAGCTGGTATCAAAAATTGAAGATCATCTTGGAGCATGAGAAGATTCTATACATCCTTATGGCTGATGCACCTGAAGAACTTGCTTCCAACACTCCTCGTGCCATGAGAGATACTTACATAAAGTGGCTCAATGACTTTATGACTATGCATTGTGTGATGAGGACAGCTATGAACGACAAACTTAGTTATAAATTTGAAGATGCGCAGCCAGAATAGATCATTCAAATATTGAATAAGTCCTTCGGCACCCCTGAGGATGCGGAGAGACACAATTTCCTGTGTAGTGTTCAATGCCCGTATATGAGAGGAAGCTTCAGTCATCGATCATGTACTATATATGATTGAACAAATTGAATATCTGAGCAAGCTTGACATTCTATTGCATGAACAGTTAGGCAAGAATGCTATCCTCAACTCACTACCAAAATCTTACCTACCCTTTCTCAATCATTACAAAATGATGAAGCCTATAGTGAACTACCATAGTTTACTAGGATTACTATAGACTTTTGAGTAGGACCACCAGCTCTAGAAGGAGCCAATGCATGTTATGGGAGGTTCATCTATAGATCGTCAATCCTCTAGGAGAGAAAAGAAAAAAAAGGTACAAAAAACTCATATCGCCGATCCTAAGTAGAGCAAAACATCAAAAATCGATAAGAGCCAAACAGAATACTTCTTTTGCAAGAAGCTGAATCATTGGAAAAGAAATTATCCTGCTTATATAACCATCCTTGATCCAAACAAGTCTAAGAACAAGAGAAAAAAGCAAACGGTTACTTTATAAGGTACTTATATGATAACTCCTTGTAATTTTTTTGTTTATGATACTATTACCTAGGTATTGGATATCAAAAGTCTAATTAATATATGTAATTCATTGCAGGGACTGTAGGTCAGTAGAAAATTTTGAGAGAGCAAGCAGTTCTTGAATGTTGGAGATGGAAGCCTTGTTCTAGTCCTGACTTTGAGAACTTTACAGCTTGTCTTCAAATCTAGTCGTATCATATTAGATGATTGTCATTATTATCTCTCCTTTCTGATGAATGTCATCTCTATAGGTTTTTTTATCAAACTTGGTTTTAAGTTTATAATAAAGGATGATTTTTGTGATATCATTATGAAAGATACTGCAATTATGCGAAGACAATTAAGATATGACATATATATAATATCATGGCCTGTTGGTGTAATGTACACATCTAGTAAACACCCTAAAATAGACAATGTTAGTGAATTCTATCTTTGGCATTGTAGGCTTGGTCATGTGAACAAGAATAAGATTGACAGGTTAATCAAGGAGCATGTCCTTGAAATAGATAATTGTGAATCATTACCAACCTATGAATCCTGTCTGCTTCGTAAAATGACTAAGTCACCTTTTAAGAAAAAAGGTGAAAGAGCCAAGATGTCCTAGATCTAATATATATTGATGTATGTGGACCTATTAACATAAGTGTTAGAAGAGGATACTACTACTTTATTATGTTTACAGACGATCTATCGAGGTACGAAAATATCTATCTCATGAAGTATAATTCAGAATCATTTGAAATGTTCAAATAATTCCATACTGAAGTAGAAAAATAGATCGAAAAGAATATTAAGACCCTTCAGTCAGATCGAGAAGGTGAATACTTCACCAATGACTTTCTGATATATCTAGAAGAGAATGAGATTTTCTCATAGTAGACCCCTCCTAGAATATCATAATATAATGAGGAGTCTGAAAGGAGAAATCAAACCTTGTTAGACATAGTCTGATCCATGATGGGCTTTGTGAGTCTGCCAATCTCTTTTTGGGGATATACTCTAAAAACTGTCTACTATATTTTGAATAAGATACCGAGCAAGTCTATTGATAAAACTTTGTATGAGATATGAACTGGACATAAGTCGATGCTCTCACACCTTAAGGTCTGGAGGTGTCCAGCTTATGTCAAGCATCTAAAGATAGATAAGCTTCGACCCAAGTCTGATAAATGCTTGTTCATAGGGTATCCAAAAAAAACTATGTTGAGTTCCGACCACGTAGTGAAAAGTAATTTTCAAAAAATTTAAAACAAGCAAATCAATAGCTTTATCAGATAAAACTATCGAGCCAAACCGAAAATCCTAGAATCACTTTGCCAATCATGATCAAAGCAAATTCAAGCATGCAAAGAGATAAAAAAATTATACTTTAACTAATATAAAAAAGTGGCACATTGGTATTTTTCATAAGACCCCAAGGTAGAAGTCCTCCAATGGTGATCCACACAGAAGTTGGCCAAAGTCCTTCCTAACTGGTGCACTACCGCAGCCTTGTCTTCTCAAGAATACTGTCTGCTTCGAACTTGCATCACAATCGCACCAAAGCCCAGTTGCTTTCAATCTCATATACAAAAATGATACCAAAAAGATATACTTCAGATGTTATACCACTTAGAATTTAATTTTTGGCTCCAACACATGAAAAAATCAAATCCTAGGGCACTCAAGCAACACTTACTGAAAATCTCACTACCCTTGTAGCAACTTTTGCCACTCAAATTTTTTTCTTTTTTTTCTCAAAATTTTTTAAAAATTTTTTTAATGTTCATCATATCCCTCTTCTTAGCTTTACCCAAAAATCACCACCAGAAGCCATGTGGGGGGTCCTCTATAAATAGGGGACCAGGGGACGTCACATGGGATGAAGGGGCACGAACCTTTGGTGCTCCAACTTTTCATGCACCAAATAAATTCACTGAGTGAATTTTTTGGTGATCTAGTTACTTAGAGCAGAAGGACTCTTAGTCTTTTATGTGTCATAAAAAAATTAATAAATTTTGAAATCAAAACATAGGATTTCTGATCAGAAATTTAAAGTAACGCGTAGAAAATTAAGAGTCCTCATTAAGAAGGACTCTTCCTTTCACATGCCTAAAATAAAGGGGGCGGTATTTATTTTTGCCGTGAGTTCTTATGGGAATAGAAGACTCCTTCTCCTCTTGAAACTCTTTCAAGTTAGATAAGGATCTAATCCAAATTGACCCAATCCCATTAGGTCAAAGCCAATTGGTTTGGGTTAGCTCAAACACATTGATCTAAACCATTTTGGAAACTTGGGTTAATACAATATGGTAGCATATCAAATTAACCTATAGAATTTATATTAAACTCTAATTAGATCAGACTAAGGCCAAATTTTAAAGTGTATGACCCATTGGGTTCCAAATCTAACCAGCAATGGACCAAGACTTTCAACGTAACCCTAATTCGATGAGATTAGGTCACTCAAAGAGTCTAAATCAACTTGGACTCTTCTAAATTGACTTCAAAATTAAACTCTTGTAATTTTGATGAATCCATAAGTCAAGATTGATGTCTAGCAATGTGTCATGACTATCCGAAAGATTTGAAATTTTGATGAAAAATTATCAAAATACCATTCAGTGGTAAGTTCCTGTATAATTCAATCCTTCAGTCAAACAACATCCCAGATGAGCTGTGGGTATGAAAATATGTCAAACCCAATCACTTATCTTTATGTATCTCAATCTGAAGGTGATGATTCAGTTGATGATATATTAAATTTTTTTTTCTAATTATCACTCTGCTTTGATCAAAGACTTTCAGAATCATCATCCTATGAGATCACATAGGATGTTCGCTCCCCTTATTAGGAGTGACTGATCCCTTATTGATCACTCATAGCCTCCATGCATACTTCACCATATCCAGAACACCTCATACAAAGATCAAAGAATCAAGCTAGGTAGTGAACCAAAATATGGATCCATATACACAAGGTACCATGGTGACCTCAGGTCTAAAGATCACTTACACAACTTTCACTAGAGAATCATCAATTGACATGTAAATAAGACTCCATCTGATATTCTCTCATAGGTCAATTCAGTAAACTCATTCTCTAATGAGCACTCATATCCTTGTATTAGTGTCACCACACAAGAGATTGTGAGATCAACCACTCTCATTTCTGAGCATACATAGGACATGCCAGTCTTACCGATATCATTAATCTCTGACTCAATATACCAATGACTATAAATATTTTAGATTAGAGCTATTAAAGATTTAGGTCTCACTGACGTGATCTCATCACGGCCCTAAAACCATTGCCTGGACCTATGGAGTTGATTATAAGCTTAAGAATAACAAGATGTAGCATATAATGAATCAAAAATATCTATTTTGTTAAAATAAATGATAATTATATGAGTTTAGAAGATAAATTACAAAATACATCCTATCACATCCCATATGCGATTGGCTTATAGGGCATAATTCTTTTAATCTCCCACTTGCACTAAAGCCAATCATCTCTATACTTGATGCCCATGCTATCAAGATGGTGGTCAAACTGCTGCATTGACAAGGCCTTAGTGAATGGGTCTGCTATATTATTTTTGATGTCAACTTGCTCGATGATCACATCACGTCTTTTAACAATCTTTCGAACGAGGTGGAACCGTCTTAGGATATGCTTGGATTTATGATGAGATCTTAGTTCTTGACTTGAGCAACTGCTCCAGTATAGTCACAATAAAGAGGCACTGATTGTTCAATCCTTGGAACCACACCCAACTTTGTGATAAATTTTTTCATCCAGACAGCCTCTTTAGCAGCCTCACTTACAGTAATATACTCAGCCTCAGTGATCAAGTCAGCAAAAATTTACTGTTTAAAACTTTTTCAACTTACTGCACCACTATACAGAGTGAACACATCCTCAGATATTGATTTGCTATCATCCGAATCATATTGAAAACTAGAATCGATACAACCTTTCAGTTTTAAATCAGATCCACCATATATCAGAAAAATATCTCTAGTCCTCCAGTACTTGAGTATGTTTTTCATAGCTTTCAATGATCCTTCCCTGGATCAGCCTGAAATCTGCTTACAATGCCCAAGGCATAAGCAACATCAAGTCTGGTACATAACATAGCATACATTATTGATCCTACAGCCAAAGCATAAGGAATAGAACTCATTCTATTTCTCTCTTCATGTGTCTTAGGAGACATCTTCTTAGAGAGTTGTATGCCATGACCTATGGGCGAGTAACCTCTTTTACTTTCCTCTTTGTTGAACCTCTTCAATATAAGATCAATGTACCTAGACTGGGACAAGCCTAGCATCCTTTTCGATCTATCCCTATAGATCTTAATACCAAGTATATAGGATGCCTTACCCAAGTCTTTCATGAAAAACTTTTAAGATAGCCAAGTTTTAACCGATTGCAACATCGAGATATCATTCTCAATGAGCAGTATGTCGTCCACATACAAAATCAAGAAGACAATAGCACTACCACTATACTACACGCAAAGTTCATCCATATTTTTGATGAAGCCAAACGATTTGACTGTCTCATCAAAATAGATGTTCCAGCTCCTTGATGCTTGCTTCAATCCATAAATTGATCTATTCAGCTTGCATACCTGATTTGCTCTCCCACTAGAGATAAATCTCTCTAGCTGAATCATATAGACTTCTTCCTCAATGTTTTCATTGAGGAAGGCAATCTTCATGTCTATCTATCAGATCTCATAGTCATGGTATGCTGCAATAGCAAGCATTATTCGAATAGACTTGAGCATGACTACCAACGAAAAGGTTTCTTCATAATCAACACCTTATTTTTGACTGAAACCTTTTGCCACAAGCCCAGCCTTATAGGTCTCTCCCTGGCCATTTGCTCTAATCTTCTTTTTGAAGACCCATTTGCAGCCTATTGGGGTCACACTCTCAAGTGCATCAACCAAAGTCCATACTTGGTTGGCATACATGGAGTCTATTTCGAATTTCATGGTATTTAGTCACTTATCAGAGTCACTACTCATGACAGCTTCTGAATAGGTCGTAGGATCATCATTCTCAATGATGTGGGTTGTGTCGTCATGCTCAATGAAAATCCATACCTGAGTGGTATACTATGCACTCTGCTTGACCTTCAGAGAAAAGGTGTGTGTAGTGGTTGTGCCTCAATAATGAGCATATTTGGTTGAGAACTATTTGGTAAATCTTAGATAGATTGTAGGTTTTGAACTTTCTCAAGTTTAACAAACCTCCCACTGCCTCCTTCTTAGATAAACTTTTTCTCCAAAAAAATGGCATGCCTACCAACAAACACCTTTTGTTGAGTAGGGTTATAGAAGTAGTATCCTATACTCTCCTTGGGATAACTTACAAACCTGTATTTTTCTGATTTAGCAACCAACTTATATCTATCAATATCTTTCACATAAGCTAGGCAACCCCAAATCTTAAGATGCTTAAGATTGGGTCTTTTACCTTTTCATATTTCATATGGAGTGTTAGAAATAGATTTCAAAGGTACTTTATTTAAAATATATGCTACAATCTCGAGAGCGTATCCCCAAAAAGATAACAGAAGATTCGTGAAACACATCATGGACCGCACTATATCTAATAAGGTGTGGTTCCTCCTTTCCATAATTATATTTAATTATGGAGTATAAGGAGGTGTCTATAGAGAAAGTATTTCATTTTATTTCAAATAATCGAAGAACTCACTAGATAAGTATTCTTCTCCTTGATCCGATCACAGAGTTTTAATACTTTTACCAGTTTATTTTTTGACCATTCTTTGATATTCTTTAAATTTGTCAAAGGTTTCAGATTTATATTTTATTAAATACATATATCCAAATCTTGATCTATTATTAGTAAATATGATGAAGTAAGAGTATCCACCTCTGGCTTGAGTCGACATTGGACTATTGAAATTTAGGGTTTAAAGCATGCATATGTGTTTCAAAATTTAATTTTCTAAATACCACAGTGGAGAAAAAGATTAAAATAATTTTAATCTAAATTTTGCATGCATAAAACACAAAAATCATGTAGATCTATTTCATATGCTAAAATTGATATATGTTGAAATTTAAATTGTGGTCAAATCACATACCTTTTTCGCAATCTCTTTCTTCAAATCTGGATCTGGAAGAGATGAGGCTCTCTATTAGCCACACAAGTGTTAGATGTATGCCCTAGATGCTAGATTGGCTGATACATTTCTATACAAATCTAAGGACAAATTTATAATTTTGACTACAAATCAATAAATGGATTATTCTTCTATCATATTGTGTACATTGTGTCTGTGATACATCCTTTGAATTAGTAAGAATGTCAATTCATATTTTCAAGAGTTGAAAATTTAAGACATGAATTTACATAACTAACTCATAAACAGCTTCTGACCATAGAATCATCACGAGGATAGTGATCGATCCAAAAGGTTGGTGTATGATCGCTTCCTTAGGTAGATGTGTCTTGAGTCTACGGTGTGGAGATATCGAAGCGAGAGTACAGATATTCATTAAGAATGAAAGTACTGAGAGTGACCATATCAAGCAGTCATAAGGAAGTCTACCTTCTCATCGATGACTAGCTCAATACTGCAGTTGTGTGTCTAGTTCTTTGACCTGAGGTGCATCGACAGTTCACCTTGAGTGTGTTATAGTTTGACTATACCATAACTCAGTCTCCTAGTCATTCGAAATCCTGAGGTGTATGTTGGCTGTAGCATATTCATTATAGAAACTAGGTCGCATCAAGATAGGATCTATCAATCTTGGTAGATGAGAGAAGTAGTCCTATGATGATCGAAAGATCGAGTCCTTAAGCCCATGGCCATGGCAGAGTGAAATAATGGAAAAGAGTTTTTCATTGGGGTTTCACATCAAAATCAGATCGATCAATTAATTCATATGATTGATGTTAGGTTTGACGAGTTCACCTTAACCCTAATTCAGTCGGGACTCATGATAGAGGAACTCAATCACATAGGTAGCTACACCGAGAGGTTCATCTTTAGTTCTGATGGGTTGCCACCATATACTGCTAGGTGTCACTGATGGATTTTGAGAGCAATTAGAATGATCTTGATGATCGATCATTCTAATTGTATGAATCAGAAGAGTTCTGGTCCATCGAAAGGAGTTTCGATGATGAGATCATGACATGTCTCATTACCATACAGAATTGAACCTAACTGGGTCACACTAACAAGGGTTAGGATCTGGATGTCATCAATTGGGTTAGCCCAATTGATTTGGATTAGATCCAATTAGGTTCAAAAAAATTGTGCTAGCACATGATTGAGCCTAACTTTCTCCTCGTATAATCTTTTCTATCTCGACTGAGCCAAATGTGATTTGACTCACCTAGAGAATCTTGAGAAAATTTCTCTCAGTCTAAATGAAGCTTGTCTAGCTCAAAAAAGCCTTGTCTTAATTCATGAGATGAATTTAAGACAACACCTACTAATTTCTGACACCTGCCATTTTTATTTTAGGACATCTGTCAAATATTGACATATGAATTTTAAACTGAAGGCCACTTGCAAGAGCTCATTGGAGGATTTTTGTGGAGTGTCCACATACAAATTCACATTAAATTGGGCACCATAATCAGATTATGGCATGATCCCAATTGAATTAAGTGGGCGCCCCAAGTGGATAAGGATGGAGAGTCTTGATCAACATGGACTCTTGGGTGCCACCTCCCTTGTGCTTATCCAAAGATGGTGCCAACATAGTGTAGGAACCAGATCTAGGGTTTCAGGGTTAGATCTTGAAACTTTTTCAAGATCATACAGCGAAAGATTAAAATAAATCAAAATTTATTTTTTAAAACTAGAGAATCCTTAGATCTAATATTCTATTACATGATTATTACATAGCATTAAATCAAAAATTAAAATATATATATATACAGCATGAACTACATGTTGATCATATCAACATGTTTCTATACTACATCTAATGTATGTATTAAACAATAGATCAGATTTATTACCTTGCAAGTTAGACATTCTAACCTCGCTGATCTGGGTTTGAGGATGATGTTGCAATCCGCACATGCATCCGGCCTCTAGGAGTCGTCCACACGAGCCCATGAATCTCGATCAAAAGTCCTGCTTCAGGAAATCAGCATAGTATGCTAGTACTGCGCTGATCCTTCTTTAATAGTTGATCAGGTGCCTCCTTCTTCTTGATTTGGACTCTTCCAAAGATGAAAAGTAGGAGGAGGAGTTTCAGATCTGAGACACTCTTAGGAAACTCAAGATGGAGGGAGGAAAGATATGAAAACAAACAACCCTAGAAGAAGACTCTCTTCTTCTTCTCATTTCTCTCTCTAGACACCCTATCTTGTGTCTATTATATCTCCACGACCTAAAGGTATTTCTCTCTAATTTTTGGATGGCCCAAAGATCTCTCAAATCTCTATATTTTTCAAAAATTTTATGAATAAACTTATTTTATACAGAGAGATATGATAGAGTCCTTGTCTAGGTCAAATACCTAGTCAAGGCTTATCCAAACATGGCAAGATAAGGGGCGCCCAACTCTTGAGCACCTCCTCCTTATTGTTATGAATGGATCACTAGAAAAGGATGCACAATGTGTACCCTAAAATCCATGAAAATTCCAAAAAAAATTTGAATAAATTCGGTGCAAAATTGAAAGAGTTTTGGATTTCTAAAACTCTATCTCATAGAATTCAAAATCCAAACTTATTCCTCTTTGATTTGATCCAAACCACCTTCCATGTAAGAAAGAAGAGAGGAAATCTTTTGTGAACATGGGAGAGACCTGGGAGAGGGCTTTTGTCACACAAAATAAGAGGAGATTGGCGTTGAATGAGAGAGAGGGCATGGGAAAGGCTTATGTGGCGCAAGGTAGAATCCTAGTCTTACTAGGATTCTATCTTATGACTTGTTTTAATTTGGTTTCTCAAATCAAAACAAACCAAAATTAGATCAACCCAATTAAAATAGGTTTTAACCTAATTAAGAACCTAATTTAATTATATTAAATTAGATTTAAATCTAATTTAATTTTCTAATCAAATTAGAAATTAGATTGACCCAAGTCCTAGTTGAACGAGGATTAGTTTTTCCTCGCACTTAGCTTATCCAGTAAACCAATTGTACTTGATCCAATCAAGCCCAAACCAAATTTAATTAAATTATATTTAATTAGACTTAATCTCAACCCATTGGCTTTATCAAATTAAGCCAATTAGCAATCGAATTGCTAATCGATCCTCTTGCAACACTTGCACTGGGTTAAATATCAATCGCATTGATCATTTAACCCTAGAATGATTCTTAATCGTTGATTAACCATCCGATCGGATCATGAACTCTAATGTGTGTGACCTCATAGGTCCAAACCTAAGCCAGTAGCATAAGAATAAATTTTTGTACCAATCGAATTGACCATCTAGCAATGGTACCCGACGATCGAATAGGTCAAATGTGTAGAACAACATCCATAGAACCCATGCGGATATAGTTTTCATATAATTCATCCCCTTGACCAAAATGATTATAGGACACCCCAGAGTTCAACTATCAACTTTGATCAGGTTGTCCACATTGTATTTCAAAATATCAAATCTATCTGATGGATTACCCTGGCCAAGGTTTTGCTAAATTAAAATACAGCGACTCATTCTTCTCCAACTCTTGGAGTGGTCAATCCCATCTCGATCACACTCTGACTTCGTAAGTACTTGACTGTGTCCAGAAGTCTTCCATCCCTGAATTAGAAATTCAGTTAGTCCAGTACCAAAGCACAGTGAGTTGCTTGCAAGTCACTGAGACGATCTCAGGTCTAAGGGACACTTATACTTATATCCCATCAGAGATGTTCTCGACAGCAGAATACTCTGGAGTTGGTCATGTTCAATGATGATGTACCAGTACATTTCACCTGTATGCCATACCAGTGTCTCCACACTCTTTGGTTAAGAGGACAACCAACCCATATGGCCTACAACGACCTATGTTCGATAGAAGCTGTCGTCCTTATTAACAGCCTATCATTTGGTCCTGAACTGTTTTAAGGACTAATCGATAAATCCTCTTTTTATCGAATCTAAATAGTCCTAAGGACTTCATCATAACAATGGAGTTCATTAGAAGATGAAAGCTTATGATAAAAATATCAAATATATTTTATTTATTAACAAATCAATTACAATACTTGGTTGCTCAACCGTCAACAGCTTGACGATTGATTTTTTGGGACACATTTCTCAACAACTCTCACTTGTCCTAAAGCCACTCGGCACAGTATCTAATACCCATCTTCGACTTGTGATTGTCGAACTCCTTTATCGTCAGGGCTTTAGTGAAGGGATCGGCCAGGTTCTCCTTTCCATCGATCTTCTGAAGGTCGATGTCACCTCAATCCACGATCTCCCGGATTAGGTGGAAGCGGTGCAAGATGTGCTTCGTTCGCTGAGTGCTTTAGGTTCCTTCGCCTGAGCTATGGCACCAGTGCTGTCGCAGTAGAGCAGGACCGGACCATCGAGGGAGGGTGCTACTCCAAGCTCGTTGATGAATTTCTTCAGCCACGCAGCTTCCTTCATGGCATCCGATGCTGCGATGTACTCCGCTTCACAAACAGAGTCCGCCACAGTATGCTGCTTGGAACTCTGCCAGCAGATGGCTCCACCATTCAGAGTAAAGATATAATCCGACACACTCCTGCTGTCATCATGGTCAGATTGAAAGCTAGAGTCTATGAACCCCATAAGTTTCAGATCTGACTCACCATAAACCAACCATTGGTCCTTAGTATTTCTCAAATACTTAAGGATGGCTTTAACCACTTTCCAGTGATTTTGTCTAGGATCAGATTGGTATCTACTCACTACTCCTAGTGAGTATGCCACATCTGATCTTGTACATATCATGGCATACATGATAGATCCCACGGCTGAAGCATATGGGACTCTACTCATATGCTCTCTCTCTTCAGGAGTTGTCGGACAATCCTTCTTAGAGAGAGAAATTCCATGGTCTATTGGTAGATAGCCCTTCTTGAAATTCTCCATGCTGAACCTCTTCAGCACAGTGTCTATGTACATGGACTGGGATAACCCAAGCATCCTTTTAGATCTATCCCTATAGATCTTCATCCCTAGGATGTAGGATGCTTCACCCAAGTCCTTCATGGAGAACTGTGATGATAACCAAACTTTTATTCCTAGTAGTACGGAGATGTCATTCCCGATTAAAAGAATGTCACCCACGTACAAGACAAGGAATACCACAACTCGACCATTTGCCCATTTATAGATGCAGGGCTCTTCTCCATTCTTAATGAAGCCATACGTTTTGATCACCTTATCAAAATGCATGTTCCAACTTCGAGAAGCTTGCTTCAATCCATAAATGGATCTTTGAAGCTTGCACACCTTGGACTCATCTGTGGATGTAAACCCCTCAGGTTGTATCATATACACCTCTTCGGTCAGCTCTCCATTTAGGAAAGCTGTCTTTACATCCATCTGCCAGATCTCATAATCCAGATGGGCAGCTATTGCAAGCATTATCCGAATGGATTTGAGCATTGCCACAGGGGAAAACATCTCTTCATAGTCAATACCATAATGTTGACGATATCCCTTGGCAACCAGACGGACTTTATAGGTCTCCACCTTTCCGTCTGTGCCCCTCTTCCTTTTGAAGACCCATTTACACCCAATAGGTTTAACCCCTTCACGTGGGTCAACCAATGTCCATACATCATTGACCTTCATGAACTCTATTTCGGATTTCATGGCTTCAAACCATTTTTCGGAATCAGGTCTCTGCATTGCATCCATATAGGTGATCGGATCCTCATTATTCTCATCAAGTTCAATGGGATCACCATCTCGGACCTAGAAATCGTAGTATCTATCCGGCTGACACGGTACTCTATCGGATCGCCTTAATGGTGTAGGTACATTGGGCTCCAGATCTGATCTAATCATATCCGACTCAGGTTCAGCTATTCGTGTCGGTCCTTCTACCTGTTGAACTTCATCAAGTTCAACCTTAGAGGCAACGGTTCCTTCATCAAGGAACTCTTTTTCTAAAAAAAATTATCTTAAGACTGACGAACACCTTTTGTTCATCAGCATGGTAGAAAAAATATCCTTTTGTCTCTTTGGGGTACCCTATGAATGAGCATTTATCAGACCTAGATCCAAGTTTGTCTGTGACTAATCATTTGACATAGGCTGGCACCCCCAGACCCTAAGGTGTGAAAGTGCTGGCTTACGTCCTGTCCATATCTCATATGGAGTCTTAATTATAGACTTACTTGGAACCTTATTTAACAGATAACAGGTCGATTCGAGTGCATATCCCCAGAAGAATATCAGCAAGCTAGCAAAACCCATCATGGATCGGACCATGTTTAACAGAGTCTGATTCCTCCTTTCAGACACACCATTATGCTGTGGTATTTCTGGAGGAGTCCATTGGGAGAGAATCCCATTCTCTCCTAAATATGTGAGAAACTCACTAGAAAGATATTCTCCTCCTCAATCAGATCGAAGAGTTTTAATACTCTTCCCAGTTTATTTTTCTACTTCACTTCGGAATCGTTTGAACATTTCAAATGAATCCGACTTATGTTTCATCAAATAGACATATCCATATCGGGATAGGTCATCCGTGAAAGTTATGAAGTAGAAATATCCATTTCTAGCACTGGTGCTCATGGGCCTGCATACATCAGTATGTACTAGGCCCAAGAGCTCAGTAGCTCTATCATATTTTCCAGTAAAAGGTGACTTGGTCATTTTACCAAGAAGACAGGACTCACAGGTTGGAAGTGATTCACAATCACTGACTTCGAAGATTCCCTCTTGAGTCAATCTGTTTATTCTGTTCTTGTTTATATGACCTAGCCTATAGTGCCATAAGTAGATATCTGACACACTATCTAATCTAAGGTGCTTGTTAGTTGAATAGACTACATTAACAGGTTGTGATAACATATACACAACATTGTTCAAATGTCCACAAAAAATAGTAATACCATTCTTAATGATATTACAAATTTATTTCTTTATTGAAATTTTATAATCATTTTTGGCCAGAAGGCCTACAGAAATGATATTTAAAAAGAAACTGGGATAGAAATGATAATTATTAAGAACAACGATATGGGATTCAAATACAAGTTTCAAGATTCCTAATGCTAGAACTGGAACTGGTCTTCCATCTCCAACATTCAGGAACCTCTCGCCTTGCTCGAATCTCTTACTGACCTGCAACCCCTGCAACAAATTGCAAATATGGTAAGGGCTACCGGTATCCAATACCCAATCAGTTATATCACAAATAGAGAAATTGTAAGAAGTTATCATATAAATACCATATCCAGCAACAACTTGCTGCTTTCTCTGCCTGTTTGGGTCCAGGGAGGTAATGTATTGGGGATAGTTCCTCTTCCAGTGCCCCCGCTCTTGCAAAAGAAGCATTCAGCTTGACTCTTATCGGGTTTGATCTTTTTGGTCTGACCCTGCACAGATGTCCCAGCCTGAACTTGCACCTTCTTCACTTTCTTCTTCTTGTTCTTCTTTCCTTTCTTAAAAGGTCGAGAACCAGAAGACGATCCTCCCACTAAGTTCACCGACTCCTTATGGAGTTGGTGATCTTTCTCAAAGTTCTGAAGCAACCCCAGTAATCCATGGTAGTTTACTTCAGGCTTTGTCATTCTATAATGAGTGAGGAATGGGAGATAAGACTTGGACAGCGAGTTCAGTATTGCATCTTTCCCAAGCTGCTCATGCAAGGAAAAGCTGAGCTTGCTAAATCGTTCCATCAGCTCGATCATGTACAATACATGATCAGTGACAGAGGCACCATCCCGTATTTTGGCATTGAAGATGGCACAACTAGTCTTGTGCCTCTCCACGTCATCAGGTGTGCCAAAGGCATCCTCCAACACTTGAAGCATGTCCTTTGGCTGAGCTATCTCGAATCTACGACTGAACTCATCGCTCATGGCAGCCAGCATGATACAGCACACCATGGTCCGGTCATTGAGCCACTTCTGGTAAGTGTCTCTGACTGTTCTACATGCATTGATAGCTGGCTCCTCAGGTGTAGGATCCATTATCACATATAGGATCCGTTCATGCTCCAGGACTATCTTCAACTTTCGGTACCAGCTACCGACGTTGAGTCCCACCAACTTATCATTGTCCAACAATGATCAGAGTGATAGGGAAGTGGCCATATCTGCACAAAAGAAAATCATAACCTAATTAGTAATTAATTCATTAAACCTAAAGATTTGAACTTTAATCAAAAGATTTTTTTCATTATTTTATTCGAATTGGTAGCCTCTACCTCCAATTCGAGGAATTACCCTAATTCCTTAGTGGGTACTAGAATCCACTTAGATTGCACACAAGCCCAACTTTGGTTGGCCAACCCATGTACATCTAAGGGTAGGTTCATAACCAATTATTTCTCTAAATAATTTTTAGTAATTTTAATTTTGCCCCAGAAACCTAATCAATAGGCTTTGGCCTCCACTGTAAGGATCCGGTTAGGTCCAACCATTAACATGATCATACTTGGTGTATCTAACCAACGAATGATTAAGCCCAACTTTGGTTAGCTCACCTAACCACCATTAGAGAGACACTTCCAAGTCGTCATATGATGAGTCATAATTCTATTAGTCAACAAGCACCAGGCCTTTGGGTCTGCAATGATTATTGAGTTAATGGACTCATTATCAAACACCTTAATGGGAGGCTATGACTCAGTTATCTCCATAACTTTATCATTTTAAGGACCTAATAATTTTAAAAAATTTAAATAATTTAGAGGATGAGGTCAGATGAACCAGCTTATCATGATCCTCCCACTGGCTTCACCAAGTCAGCTTAAGGGAGACCATTAAAAGGGCTGGTCTAGGAGCACCTAAATCAGTCACACTAATTTACCTAGCTGACATTGGTCAGCTCGAATAGTCAAGTGATCCGATCAAAACATAATTTTACCAAGAGGCCAGGTAAGTTCGATCAATGTGAGGGTCTGCCAAAGCTTGCCTTAGACACCATCAGAAATGGCTAGGTAAGAGGGCTCCCAATTAAAAACCATCGGTCTGGTTTACCTTAGACACCAACTGGTTTAATTAGTTTCGATTAGATCAACCTAACAGTTCATGCTAGACTGCTTAGCCAAGAATCAAGT
This sequence comes from Elaeis guineensis, assembly GCF_000442705.2. Lineage (NCBI taxonomy): Eukaryota > Viridiplantae > Streptophyta > Magnoliopsida > Arecales > Arecaceae > Elaeis > Elaeis guineensis. The sequence continues at coordinate 41,581,873 of NC_026005.2, forward strand.
CCATTTGGTTCTCGTTAAAGACATGGACTTGACCAACTACAACTATTGTAATTGATCTAGAGAATCTTTGACCTAATCTAAGACAACAATTAATTAGATTTAGTCAATTCTCTAATTAAGTCTATCTTTAATCTAACCATAGGTCTAACTCAATTAATGGACCTAATTCTCACTAACCCATTAACCCAATGTGTTATGGTTTGTGTCTTAGGTTCTTCAATTCACAATCCTAAAACCTAATCAAACAACTTCTTAATTCTTAATTAAATTTTGGGCTGAGGGTTGGGTTCGACTTTTTAAAAAATAATTTTTATATTTGTAAAATAATTTTACAATATGATTCTACCAACCATATTGCATGTTTGATTCATAATCAAGATACAAGTTAAATAAATATAAAACTACTTTAGATCTAATCTAAACAGGTTCATGTAATTGAAATAATTTCAACTTTAAACAATTTCTTTGCACAAAAATTATTAACAAAGAGATTTTATTTCAGATTTAAACATCTTTTAAATCTAATAAATCATAAATTTAATCTAGATCATATCTAACAAATTTATGATTAAAGATAGATCTACACAAACTAGGACAACCTTTGCACTGTAAGGGGTAAACCTTACAGCAGGACAACCTTGCAGTTCGTGATTGATCTAAAATTTTAATTTTAAATTTAATAATTAGATTATAAATTAGATCTAATCTAAAAAATATCTAAGCATGTATAAATAATCATGTAATAAAGAACCTAGGCTCTGATACCAATTGTAGGAACCAGATCTAGGGTTTCAGGGTTAGATCTTGAAACTTTTTCAAGATCATACAGCGGAAGACTAAAATAAATCAAAATTTATTTTTTAAAATTAGAAAATTCCTAGATCTAAGATCCTATTACATGATTATTACATAGTATTAAATCAAAAATTAAAATATATATATACAGCATGAACTACATGTTGATCATATCAACATCTTTCTATACTACATCTAATGTATGTATTAAATAATAGATCAGATTTATTACCTTGCAAGTTAGACATTCTAACCTTGCTAATTTGGGCTTGAGGATGATGTTGCAAGCCGCACACATGTCCGGCCTCTAGGAGTCGTCCACACGAGCCCACGAATCTCAATCAGAAGTCCTGCTTCAGGAAATCAGCACAGTATGCTAGTACTGCACTGATCCTTCTTTGATGGTTGGTTAGGTACCTCCTTCTTCTTGATTTGGACTCTTCCAAAGATAGAAAGTAGGAGGAGAAGTTTCAAATTTGAGACACTCTCAGGAAACTCAAGATGGAGGGAGGAAAGATATGAAAACAAACAACCCTAGAAGAAGACCCTCTTCTTCTTCTCGTTTCTCTCTCTAGACACCCTATCTTGTGTCTATTATATCTCCATGACCCAAAGGTATTTCTCTCTAATTTTTGGATGGCCCAAAGGTCTCTCAAATCTCTATCGTTTTCAAAAATTTCATAAAGAATCTCATTTTATACAGAGATATATGATAGAGTCCTTGTCTAGGTCAAATACCTAGTCAAGGCTTATCCAAACATGGCAAGATAAGGAGCGCCCAACTCTTGAGCACCTCCTCCTTATTTTCATGCATGGATTATCAGAAAAGGGTGCACAATGTGTATTCTAAAAGCCATGAAAATTTTAAAAAAAATTTGGATAAATTTGGTGCAAAATTGAAAGAGTTTTGGATTTCTAAAACTCTATCCATAGAATTCGAAATCCAAACTTATTCCTCTTTGATTTGATCCAAACCACCTTCCATGTAAGAAAGAAAAGAGGAAACCTTTTGTGAACATGGGAGAGACCTGGGAGAGGGCTTTTGTCACACAAAATAAGAGGAGATTGGCATTGAATGAGAGAGAGGGTGTGGGGAAGGCTTATGTGGCGCAAGGTGGAATCCTAGTCTTACTAGGATTCTATCTTATGACTTGTTTTAATTTAGTTTCTTAAACCAAATCAAACCAAAATTAGATCAACCTAATTAAAATAGATTTTAACCCAATTAAGAACCTAATATAATTAGATTAAATTAGATTTAAATCTGATTTAATTTTTTAATCAAGTTAGAAATTAGATTGACCCAAGTCCTAGTTGAACTAGGACTAGTTTTTTCTTGCACTTGGCTTATCCAATAAACCAATTGGACTTGATCCAATCAAGCTCAAACTAAATCTAATTAAATTATATTTAATTAGACTTAATCTCAGCCCATTGACTTAATCAAATTAAGCCAATTAGCAATTGAATTGCTAATCGATCCTCCTGCAACACTTGCACTGGGTTAAATGTCAATCGTATTGATCATTTAACCCTAGAACAATTCTTAATCGTTGATCAACCATCCGATCGGATCATGAACTCTAATATGTGTGACCTCATAGGTCCAAACCTAAGCTGGTAGCACAGAAATAAATTCTTGTACCAATCGAAGTGACCATCTAGCAATAGTACCCGATGACCGGATAGGTCGAATGTGTAGAACAACATCCTTAGAACCCATGTGGATATAATTTTCATATAATTCATCCCCTTGACCAAAATGATCATAGGACACCCCAGAGCTCAATTGTCAACTCTGATCAGGTTGTCCACATTGTATTTCAAAATATCAAATCCATCTGATGGATTACCCTGGCCAAGATTTTGCTAAATTGAAATACAGCGACTCATTCTTCTCCAACTCTTGGAGTGGTCAATCACATCTCGATCACACTCTGACTTCACAAGTACTTGACTATGCCCAGAAGCCTTCCATCCCTGAATTAGAAATTCAGTTAGTCCAGTACCAAAGCACAGTGAGTTGCTTGCAAGTCACTGAGGTGATCTCAGGTCTAAGGGACACTTATACCTATATCCCATCAAAGATATTCTCGACAACAGAATACTCTGGAGTTGGTCACATTCAATGATAATGTACCAGTACATCTCACCTGTATGCCATACCAGTGTCTCCACACTCTTTGGTTAAGAGGACAACCAACCCATATGGCCTACAGTGACCTATGCTCGATAGAAGCTGTCATCCTTATTAACAGCCTATCATTTGGTCGTGAACTGTTTTAAGGACTAATCGATAAATCCTCTCTTTATCAAATCTAAATAGTCCTAAGGACTTCATCATAACAACGGAGTTCATTAGAAGATGAAAGCTTATGATGAAAATGCCAAATATATTTTATTTATTAACAAATCAATTATAATACTTGGTTGCTCAACCGTCAACAGCTTGACGATTGGCTTTTTGGGACACATTTCCCAACACATAGGAGAGAGAGTAGGGGTTCTTATCTGATGTGATCAGATGACATCACTCCACCAATCAAATTTTTTTTAGATTTATTGGAATTTTTTGATTGGTCGAATGATGTGGCACTGCGCAGCACGGCAGGGTCTATATAAACCCTGTCTGCGCCTAGGGTTTTAAGATTTTGCTCCCTACCCAGCAAAAGCCAGCCACCCCACCTCTTCTCCACATCCTCCCTGGTGCTCTCTCTCCCCTCTTCATGTCCAAGGAGTTGGACATCCATCCGGTGAAGGATCAAGGCATGGTGATGCCTTGAACAGGAAGGCTGCAAGACTTATTCGATAGGCTGCTGCTCTAACTTCAGGAAGATTTTTGAAGATCTTCCTAATCAGATTTTGTTCTAATTTTTGGAGCAGAGATTCACAAGGAGAAGATGATCTAGATTCTACTCAAGTGGATACTGCTAGAGGCTAGGTGATTGCATGGCTAAATCAGAACCTCAGGCTTGCTGCGATCATCTATAAGGTAATCAGATTACCCTTGAGGTATTTCATGTTTTCTCATGTTTTTAGATTTATTTTAGAATTAATATTTTTGGATCATGATCCTGGCTCCTCCCACAGACCTTTGGTGCAACAGAACCAGCAACGAACAGATCTGGAGACTTCTGGACATGATCCAAGGCCCTTGACGAAATCAGCCTGGTTGCTGTCTTCTTCGTTAGCCTTTCGTTCCAGATGAAGAACGCCTTTGAAACCACCTCAAAAAAATCTAAGATCTGATACCCAACCAGATAGACCTAGACTGAGGTCCTACAATTCATAGATCTTAAATCAGGGTATTCTAGATGGGAAAGAAGATAGATGGAGACAGACCTCGCAGATCTGTCCTACTGCAGCCTTTTTGTAGATCTGTTGATGGAGATCTCACTCATGCCTCAAACGACCTCAGATCAACTCCAGATCTAAGAGAGACTTGTACCAACCTCTTATCAAGAGATTCTAGATCTTGAACCTAATGTTTGGACACCTTCAAGAGAGGGGAGAGAAGAAATAGCTGGCGGCTGCAAGGGGGAAGGGGCTAGCGCCTCCCTTCCTTTCTTTCCTTTTATAGACTGGCAGCAAGAAACCCTAGGGTTTCTTGCTTCTGGTGCATGGAAGATTGCTGGAGAGAGAGGGAGAAGAGAGAGAGAGACTTGGGAGAAAGAGTCATCTATTTTCTTGGCTTAATCAAAACTATACAAGTATATGTATATATAAACACCGGGTCAAGTGACCCAAACCCAAAACTCTCTTGACCAACTCTATGGGAGATTAGGTTAACCCAAGCCCATGTACACCCATGACTCGACCTAATTTCACCTCTCTTGGGCCCAGACCTGGCCCATAAAGAGTTGGTCCCTTGAGGCCCACATAACCTAGACCTCAAGAACCCAAAAGGCCCACAGCCTTTCAACCTAGGGCCCAACTAGCCCTAAAGTCTCCATGAAGCCCTCATGAATGATGGACCTTGGCCTTAGCCTTGGTCCCCTGGGCCTTGGGCATACCACCTGGATCATAACAATCTCCACCTTGGTGTCCCAAGGCCTCAACCAGCTCCACTCTATCCTTGCGACTGTAGACCCATTTGCAGCCAATGGGCCTCTTCCCCTGTGACAACTGCACCAATCGCCATGTCTGGTTCTGGTGGAGAGACTGCATCTCTTCGGACATCGCTTGGACCCACCGCTCTCTGTCCTGGCTCTCAATATCCTTCTGATACGTATATGGGTCTCCATTCACTGTCACCAAGGCATATGACAGCATCTCCTCGAAGCCATATCAGTCCGATTGCCTGATGGTCCTCTTGGGCTTGTGTAGGGCAATACCGATATCAGTCCTCGATCCAGCTCGCTCCTGCTGGACCTCTCTGCCTCGATCATCCATCTGAGTCCTCTACACCTGTGGAGACACCTTAGGTAGGTTCTCCACCTGAATGTCATGTCCTCCAGTAGTACCTGCAAGAGGCAAAATCAAAGAGGTAAGCTGTCCAGCAGCGCCCTGTTGGACCTCCTCTTGCTCCTGCTGCTCCTTCATGCCTGCTCAACTCCGAAGGACTGACTCTTCATCAAAAGTCACATCCTGACTAATGATGACCTTCTTTTTCAAGGGATTCCACAGCCTGTATCCCTTGACTCCTCGCAGATAGCCTAGAAACACCGTCTTGAGTGATCTGGCATCTAGCTTGCTCCGCTCACCAGCTCCAATGTGCACATAGGCTGTGCACCCAAATACTCGTAGATGGCCCAGCCCAACTGTCCTCCCAGACCACACCTCCTCTGGAAGCCTGCCATCCAACCTGGTGTGAGGTAACCGATTGACCAAGTAACCCGCTGCATCAACTATGTCAACCCAAAACTCCTTTGGAAGCCCTACTTGCAGCCTCATGCATCGTGCCTTTTCCAAAAGTGTTCTGTTCATCCTCGCAGCCACCCCATTCTACTATGGAGTCTCCCTAACTGAGAAGTGTCTCCTGATCCCACACTCCTCACAGTAGTCCTGGAACTCTTTGCTGGTGTACTCCCCGCCATTGTCTGACCTCAGACACTTCACGCTCCTCCCCTGCTCCTTCTCCACCTCAGCTCTCCAGATCTTGAACTTGGTGAAGACCTCTGACTCCTCTCTCATGAAGTAAATCCAAAGCTTCCTTGAGAAATCATCAATCAGGGTCATGAAGTATCTGGCCCCATTCCTAGCTAAAACTGAGACTGGTCCCCACACATCCGTGTGTACTAACTCCAGAGGGACTGCACTTCGGACTGTACTGATGGTGAACTGAACTCTTCTCTGCTTTTCCATCTGGCAAGGCTCACAGATCTCCCCTATAGCACCATCCTCCAGATCAGAGATGAGTCCTCTCCTGCTCAACTCCCTCAGCCCTCTATCACCCATGTGGCCTAGGCGATAGTGCCACATCCTGTAAGTCCCCTGCTGGTCCTGTGCTGCAGCTGCTGCATCAGACTCTCCGGTCACCACAGATCCCTCCATGCGATAGAGGTTATTGTCCAACCTCCTACCTCTCATCACCACCATAGCTCCATTGGAGATATTTAGTACTCCGCTTCTAGCCCTACTGCTGAAGCTGTATCCACTGCGCTCCAAGTAGCCTAGTGACACCAGATTCTTTTCCAACTCCGGGACGTGCTTTACATTTGTCAATGTCCTCACAATCCCATCAAACATCCTCACCCTGACTGTCCCTATCCCAGCCACCTCGCAAGGATGATTGTCGTCTAGAGTCACTGATCCCTCATCTGTCTTGGTGTATGTCGCAAACCAAGACCCGTGTGGTGTGTAGTGATGTGAGCATGCAGAGTCTAGTGTCCACTCCTCTGTGTAATGCCTATGACCATCTGATACCAAAAGTAGATCATCCTCCACCTGCTGCCCAGCAACTGCACTCACTGATTCTGAGCCATTTCTTTCTCCCTTCTTGCTCTTCCATAGTGGACATTCTCGCTTGAAGTGCCCGAACTCGTTGCACTTGAAGCATTTCACCTCTTTCTTTCCCTTCCTGGACTTGGACTGTCCCCTGGACTTGCTTCTACCTCTGCCTCTACCTGTCCTCTCCCCTACTGTCAAACCCTCCTGGGGAGCTCGATCTCTAGTCAACTTTTCCCTCTGCTCATTAGACCTCAGCACCGAGACCATGTCTTCATAATCCAGAGTCTCCTTGCCGTAGAGCAGTGTAGTCACCAAAGAATCATATGATCCTAGTAGTGAACACAAAAGCAACAGGGACTTGTCCTCCTCATCCAGCTTCACCCCGATATTCATCAACTCCATGCACAACTGGTCGAACCTCTGAATGTTGCCAATCACATCAGATCCCTTTTGCATCCGAAGACTGTACAACTTCTTCTTTAGCATTAGCTTGTTGCACATATTTTTTCCAATATACATGGTGTGCAACTTCGACCAAAAGCCCTTCGGGGTCTTTTCTTCCAGCACCGAATATAACGCCGCATCTGCCAAACATCCTCTGATCACCGAGTATGCTTTCTTCTCCAACGATGCCCACTGTCTATCTGTCATTCCCTCAAGCATCTCATCCAAAGCCTGATCCAGATCTGCTTGCACTAGAAGATCCTCCACCCGGATTTTTCACATGGAAAAATTCTCCTTGCCATCAAACTTCTCAAAATTGATCTTCATATTGCTGCCCATGACTGGATCCAAGCCAAACAAGCAATATAAATTCAAGAAGTATAGAATAAACCTTGATGGTACCTTGCTGAAAATTTTCAGCACTTGGGATCTTCAACTTCTCGCACTTGGAACCGCTTCCTCACCACTGTAGCTCTGATACCAACTATTAGAGCACGATCCTGGCTCCTCCCATGGACCTTTGGTGCAATGAAACCAGCAACGAATAGATCTGGAGACTTCTTGACACGATCCAAGGCCCTTGACGAAATCAGCCTGGTTGCTGTCTTCTTCGTCAGCCTTTCGTTCCAGATGAAGAACACCTTTGAAACCACTTCAAAAAAATCTAAGAACTGGTACCCATCCAGATCAGACCTGGACCAAGGTTCTTCAATTCATAGATCTCAAATTGGGGTATTCTAGATGGGAAAGAAGATAGATGGAGACAGACCTCGCAGATCTGTCCTGCTGCAGCCTTTTTGTAGATCTGTTGATGGAGATCTCACCCATGCCTCAAACGACCTCAGATCAACTCCAGATCTGAGAGAGACTTGTACCAATCTCTTCTCAAGAGATTCTAGGTCCTGAACCTAATGTTTGGGCACCTGCAAGAGAGAGGAGAGAAGAAATGGTTGGCAGCTGCAAGGGGGAAGGGGCTAGCGCCTCCCTTCCTTTCTTTCCTTTTATAGACTGGCGGCAAGAAACCCTAGGGTTTCTTGCTCCTGATGCATAGAAGATTGCTGGAGAGAGAGGGAGAAGAGAGAGAGAGACTTGGGAGAAAGAGTCATCTATTTTCTTGGCTTAATCAAAACTATACAAGTACATGTATATATAAACACCGGGTCAAGTGACCCAAACCCAAAACTCCCTTGACCAACTTTATGGGAGATTAGGTTAACCCAAGCCCATATACACCCATGACTCGACCTAATCTCACCTCTCCTGGGCCCAGACCTGACCCATAAAAAGTTGGTCCCTTGAGGCCCACATAACCTAGACCTCAAGAACCCGAAAAGCCCACAGCCTTTCAACCTAGGGCCCAACTAGCCCTGGAGTCTCCATGAAGCCCTCATGAATGATGGACCTTGGCCTTAGCCTTGGTCCCTTGGGCCTTGGACACACCACCTGGATCATAACAAATATCAGATAATAAAATTAGATCTAAAGATTTAGATCTGAAATAAATATAGTATAAAATTTTTTAAAATTATTCCGTCCTAAATTTGATGAAATCTGGAAGATCCTATAAGGAAAAAGATAGTTTTCCCTTCAACTGGTATCAGAGCCAGGTTCATGGCTCAGTTTCAAATCTAATTTAAATATGATTTTAATTTTAATCTATCTAATATTAAAGGATTTTAGATATCATATCAGATGTGATAGGATCTAAAATCAAAATATTTAAAATTAAATCTTAGAAGATCTAACATGCATGAGATGCATGACTAGACTAGGAATAGTTTGATCTATGAATAGTCTTGTAAGTTTATATTTTAATGAGATTAAAATATAATTTAGATCTAATTTATTCTCTAATTTTGATGATATAAATATTATATATTCAAATCAAAAATAGAAAATAAAAATTTGGATAATACATAAGATTGATCTGTTGCATGCCTAGATTAGTTATAGAATTATTCTAGTAACTGTCTAGAATAAATTTTATGTTGAATAGTTCAATTTAAATTTTAATTTTTAGATGTTATATATGATGTATTAAATCTGAAAGCATATTAATTAGATTAATTTTTGATACATGAGATGTATGCAAAGCATGTAATAGTTAGATCTTAAATTGTATATATGATATGTAAATTTAGATCTAACTAGTTTTGTAGTTAAATTTATATTTTTGATTAAGGTATTCCTCATGGCAGTCCAATCATAAGAATAAACTAGGATTTAAAGGCCCTCTCCTCCTATTCAATGGGTGTTCTTATGACGTGTAGGGGTGCTGCGCATTCATTTTAATCAGAAATCAAACTTACTTTTCTGCAAAATCCTAGATCCTGAAATCCTAAGATTTATTTTACATATTTTGTTTATGAACCCAAGACATAATTAATGAATTAAGCTTATGAAATTAAATTAGGTCTAAAATTGAGAATTTCATATCTAAGTCATTTTCATAAAATTGGGTTTAGGTTTGGATAGCTCAATTAGGTCTAGCAGTTGATCAAACTGAATCAACAGTTGGTTAGGTGGGATCATGAAAGCTAATAATTGACCAGCCTAATAGGATTATGTCTGGACCAAGGTCGAATCACATTTAGATATGACTCAATCAAGTTAAGACCTAATTTGGCTCAGTGGTTAGAGCCTGGATTGTAGGCTAACCCAATTAGTTCTGATTTGATAATTTGGTGTCTAAGGTAAGTTGGGCAGATGCGATCGACTGATTTTTAATTGGGAGCTACTCGACTCGAATGCATTCTTATCGAGTTAATGGCATTTCCCTTCCACCGGTCTCACTTATCTGGCCATATGTGTCGACCCAGTTCTGATTTGAGGTGGCTAACAATTCAAGCTAACCCATGCCACTAGGTTAGTCATAATTGTTATGACTATGTTAAGTCAAGTTTAATGAGACCTAAATCAAATCTTTCTTAGAAAATATTAAGTCTAGGGTCTTCCACCATTGTGGATGTGCGGGCCCTTCCCGGGGTTGATTGTTCTCAACTGGTTACAGTGGCTCAGTTGCACTGAGAAGATGCAACCAATGCTTCTTATTTGGATTCAACTAATATCTACTCGTGACACTCACGGTAAGGGCAATATCAGGTTGGGTACATAGCATGGCATACATGATAGTCGAGACATAAGAAATCCTACTCATGCGCTGCACCTCCTCAGATGTGGTCGGATACATCATCTTGGAGAGACGAATACCATGCCTGAGAGATAAAAGACCTCTTTTAGAATTTTTCATGCTGAACCTTTTCAGTACTTTCTCTATGTACAGCTTTTGTGACAAGCCAAGCATCCATCTAGGTCTATCCCTATAGATCTTTATTTCGAGAATATAGGATGCTTCCCTTAGGTCTTTCATAGAGAATTCCTGGGACAGCCATCTTTTGACCATGGTCAGTATGGGAATGTCATTCCCAATAAGGAGAATATCATCTACGTATAATACAAGGAAGGTGATCGCGCTCCCACTGATCCTCTTGTATACATAAAGTTCCTCTTCATTTTTTGATGAAATCAAATGATTTGATTGCCTCATTAAAATGATGGTTTCAACTCTGAGAAGCATGCTTTAATTCATATATGGACTTTTACAACTTGCAGACTCTGTGATCACCATCACCAAATGTGAAACCCATAGGCTTCTCCATATAGATATCTTCTTCAAGATATCTATTTAGGAAGGCAGTTTTCACATCCATCTGTCAGATTTCATAATTATAATAAGCTACAATAGCAAGCAGAGTGTGGATGAATTTCAGCATGGCTATAGACGAGAAGGTTTCCTGATAGTCAATGCCTTTATGCTGACTATAACCTTTAGCCACAAGCCTAGCTTTATAGGTCTCTACCTTACCATTAGTATCTATCTTCCTTTTATAGATCCATTTACATTCGATAGGTACAATATCCTCAGGTGGATATACTAAAGTCCAGACTTGGTTCGAGTGCATTGAGTCAATTTCTAACTTCATTGTATCTAACCACTTCTCAAAATCGATGTTAGACATCGTCTCATCAAAGGTATTAGGGTGATCAGTATAACCCCTATCTCTCATAAAAAATATTTTGTTCACTTCTTTCGTAAGCATATCCATATACCTTTCAGGAGGTCGGAAGACCCTGCTAGATCTACTAGATGGTAGAGGAACATCAACTACTGGCTCATGAATTTCAGGTTCTTGAGGATCTATAGCTCTGGGCTCTTTAGAGACCTTCTATTTGAGCTCCACTAACCTCCCACTGCCGCCATCCTGGATAAACTATTTTTCTAAGAATACGGTATTTTAACTTATAATCACATTATGATCTTATGGAAAGTAGAAGTAGTATCCCATGGATTCTTTTGGATATCCTATAAAATGAGCTATAATAGATCTATCCTCCAACTTTTTCGTCATCTATTTCTTGACATAGACCAGACATCCTTAAGTCTTAAGATAACCCAGACTCGACTTCTTATCGAACCATATCTCATACAGTGTGATAGGAACAGACTTTGAAGGAACCCTATTCAACAAGTGAATGGCAGTTAACAAAGCATGTCCCTAAAGAAATAAGGGTAGATCAATGAAGCTCATCATAGATCAGACCACATCCAATAGAGTCCTACTCCTCCTTTCAATATCCTGTTGAGTTGAGATGTTCTAGGAGGGGTCCACTGAGAGACTATGCTGTTATCCTTAAGATATCTCAAAAATTTTTGTCTAAGATATTCACCTCCTTGATCAAATCAAAGAACCTTAACGGGCTTGCCTGTCAGTTTTTCTACTTCATGCCTAAATTTTTTGAACTTTTCAAAGGCCTTAGACTTGTGTTTCACTAGATACACATATCTGTGAGGAAAATTCAGTGCAGGGGTAAAATGGTAATTTTAAAACTTTTCAAAATTATGATTTTACAGTGAAAAAATATTAATTAATCTAATTAATTAATATAAATTTACCTTACACTAGGATCTAAATATGATATATAGCATGCATTCATTTAAATTTAAATTTCAAATTCAAACAGTAAACACTTTACTGTAATATGTTCAGAACACAATACCTTTGTGCGGGTAGTAGATCGCCGCAATCTGATCACCGTCGGGAGAGTCTGATCATCGTGATGTAGCCACACAGTATGTCTGATCTCTGTGGATCATCCACACGAAGCTCCCAGTCTGATCGACTCCTCACGAGTGCTAGCTCGTTGTAGAGCCCTTTTAACGGTCGATGCTGATCGAACTCCTTCGATCGATGTCTGTCGATTCTTTGGATGCTCTAAATCATCAATAGACATGCTTGAGAGCATGTTGAAGATCTTCCTAAGATTTTGTGGGCTCACGACACTCGTAGCTCACTTTCTCACTTCCCGAACCCCAGGCTAAAACTCTAGGAAACTCACTGGAAACCTTGCACCCACTTTTCTTTCTTTTCTTTCTTTTTCTCTTGGAAGGATATGGATTTTCTTCTTACGCACAAGACTTACTCACATCCTAGAATTTTTCTCCATAAATCTTCTCTTTCACGCCCCACTCTTCTCCTCCTTTTATAACAACGTCAAACGTCTTATCCAAAAGAAAGGATAAAGATGAGTAATTGCACATTTGAATTCAAATCAAATTTTAAATTCAAATGGACACCAACTCATCCCTTATCCACTAAAGGCATGAGACGTGGCTTAAATTGTGCATGGAGTGATTTCATGAGAAACCTTTTCTCATGTAATAAATGGGGTGTAAAAAAAGGGATAAGGTGCAAAGATTGATTGCCCATTCAAATTCAAACTTTATTTTGAATTTGAATGGCCAACCAATCATCCTTATCCATTTATATGACATATTAAAGTGGGGCGTGGAGAGGGCTTGGCGTGAGAAAATAATTCATGAGAAGTTTCTTCTCATGAATTCAAATGGGTGCAATTGAAGTGAGGTGGCGCATGGAGATTGGGTCAAGGTGGTTTAATTATTTAAACCAACCTAATTGAACCAAATAATTTAGGTCCAATTAGACTAATTTAAACACTACTAAATTAGGCTTAATTAGACTCAAAAAAATCCTAATCAAATCAGGAATTGACTAAGCCCAATCCCTGATCAAATCAGGGACCAAACCATCTCGACGATTAGGTCAACTCTTAACCTAATCGGGTCAAACCCAACTGAATCCAATTCAATTGGACTTGATCCAAAAATAATTACTCAATCAAATTTAGTTAATTAGTGATCAAATCACTAATTAAATCTCTCATAAATATTGAGTCCAAATTCGATGGGCAATCGGATATCAGAATTCATCGATATGTAATCCTGATCGAAAAGTCCCAACTAGTGGGACTCTTAACCTTGGTACCCATAATGTGTGGAACTCGTGATCAGAGAATCCTGATTCTCGATCACTGAGTCTCAAACATGTAGGATTCTACATCAGCCATCAGATCAGATAGGAACCTCTAATGTGTGTGATCCCACACGTTCGAACCTAAGCCAGTAGCACAGGAATCAATTCTTGTACTAATCGAAGTGACCATCTAGCAATGCTACCCGATGGCTGGATAGGTCGAAGAGTCTCAATCACAACACTCAGAACCTACATGAATATGGTTACTATATAATTTATCCTTTTGACCCCTGTGTTTAGGATGACTCAGGGTTAAACTGTCAACCCTGATCAGATCATCCGAATCGTGCTCAACTCAAACAGTCCTGTGACTCCTCACAAGGACCACCCTGGCCAGGGTTTTGCTAAATTGAAACACGACTGTACACAGCTCCTAAACTGGAGTGGTCAATCCCATCTTGGCACACGCACCGACAAGTCAAATACTTGACTACACCCAGCAGCCTTCCGTCACTGAATTAAAAATTCAGGTAGTCTAGTGCCTAAGTGCAGTGAGTTACTTGCAAGTCACCGTGGCGGTCTCAGGTCGGAGGGATATTTATACCCATATTTCATCAGAGCAAATTTTGATAGCAGAAATAGCTCCAGAGTCGGTCACATTCTGTGCAGATGTACCCTTACATCTCACTTGTATGCCATACCAGTGTCTCCACACTCATTGATTAAAAAGACAACCAACCTATATGACACACAACGACCTATGCTTGATAAATGTTATCATCCTTAGTAACAACGTATCATTTGGTTGCGAACAGATTTAAGGACTAAATGATAAATCCTTTTTTATCAAGTCTAAATAGTCCTAAGGACTTCACCACAACATAGGAGTTCATTAGAAGATGAAACATTTTATGATGAAAAATATCAAAATAATTTTTATTAATTCATAATTCATGTACAAATACAAAAATGAGCACAACCATCAACAGGCTGACGATTGACTTTGGGACACTATTCCCAACAATCTCCCACTTGGCCTAAAGCCAATCGGTGCAGTATCTAATACCCATCTTCGACTTGTAGTTGTCAAACTCCTTCACCGTAATGGCTTCAGTGAATGGGTCAGTCAGGTTCTCTTTTTCGTCGATCTTCTGAAGATTGACGTCACCTCGATCCACAATTTCTCGGATGAGATGGTAGCGGCGCAGAATATGCTTCATCCGCTGGTGTGCCTTTGGTTCCTTCGCCTGAGCAATGGCTCCAGAGCTATCACAGTAGAGTAGAACTGGACCAATAAGGGAGGGTACTACTCCAAGCTCGATGATGAATTTTCTCAGCCACATCACTTCTTTGGCAGTATCTGATGCGGTGACATACTCCACCTCGCAAACTGAATCAGCCACTGTGTGCTGCTTGAAACTTTTCCAGCAGATAGCCCCACCATTAAGGGTAAAAATAAATCCCGACACACTTTTGCTGTCATCGTGATCAGACTGGAAACTAGAGTCTGTAAACCCTATAAGTCTCAAGTCTGATTCACTATAAACAAGCCACTAGTCCTTAGTATTTCTTAAATACTTCAGGATGATTTTAACAACCTTCCAGTGATTCTCCTTTGGATCAGATTGGTATCTACTCACTACCCCTAGTGAGTATGCCACATCTGGTCGTGTACATATCATGGCGTACATGATAGATCCCACTGTCGAAGCATATGGAATCCTACCCATATGCTCTCTCTCTTGAGGTATTGTCGGACAATCCCTCTTCGAGAGAGAAATTCTATGGCCTATCGGAAGATAGCTTTTCTTGAAATTCTCCATGCTGAACCTCTTCAGTATAGTATCAATGTACGTGGACTGAGATAAACCAAGCAACCTTTTAGATCTATCCCTATAGATCCTCAT
This sequence comes from Elaeis guineensis, assembly GCF_000442705.2. Taxonomy (NCBI): domain Eukaryota; kingdom Viridiplantae; phylum Streptophyta; class Magnoliopsida; order Arecales; family Arecaceae; genus Elaeis; species Elaeis guineensis. The sequence continues at coordinate 41,597,240 of NC_026005.2, forward strand.
CCCTAGGATGTAGGAAGCTTCTCCCAAATCCTTCATGGAGAACTGTGACGATAGCCAAATCTTTATTCCCTGTAATGCAGGGACATCATTCCCGATTAAGAAAATATCATCCACATACAATACAAGAAATACCACTACTGGACCATTAGCCCACTTATAAATGCATGGCTCTTCTCTGTTCTTAATGAAGCCATACGTCTTGATCGTCCTATCAAAATGTATGTTCCAACTCCGGGATGCCTGCTTAAGTCCATAAATGGACCTCTGTAGTCTGCACACCTTAGACTCATCAGTGGATGTGAATCCTTCAGGTTGTATCATATACACCTCTTCATCCAGCTCTCCGTTTAGGAAAGTTGTCTTCACATCCATCTGCTAGATTTCATAGTCCAGATGGGCAGCTATCGCAAGCATAATCTGAATGGATTTGAGCATTGCCACAGGAGAAAATGTCTCGTCATAGTCTATACCATAACGTTGATGATATCCCTTGGCAACCAGATGGGTTTTATAGGTTTCCACCTTTCCGTTTGTGCCCCTCTTCCTCTTGAAGACCCACTTACATCCTATGGGTTTTACTCCTTCGGGTGGGTCAACCAATGTCCACAAATCGTTGATCTTCATGGACTCCATTTCAGATTTCATGACTTCTAACCATTTCTCAAAGTCGGGTCTCTGCATTGCATCCATGTAGGTGATCGGATCCTCATCATTTTCATCAAGTTCGATAGGATCATCATCCCGGACCAAGAAACCATAGTATCTGTCCGGTTGACGTGATACTCTACCAGATCGCCTTAAGGGTGCTTGAGCAATGGGCTCCGGATCTGATCTAATCAAATCCGGTTCAGGTTCAGCAACTTGTGTCGATTTTTCCACCTACCGAACTTCGTCAAGTTCGACCTTAGAGGCAACAGTCCCTTCACCAAGGAACTCCTTTTTCAAAAAGATTACCTTAAGACTGACAAACACTTTTTGCTCATCAGCTAGGTAGAAGTAATACCCTTTGGTCTCTTTTGGATACCCTATAAAATTACACTTGTCAGACCTAGGTCCAAGCTTGTCCGTAATTAAACGTTTAACATAAGCCGGACACCCCCAAACCCTAAGGTGCAAGAGTACTGACTTACGTCCTATCCATATCTCATATGGCATTTTGGTTACAGACTTACTCGAAACTCTATTTAGAAGGTAACAAGCCGATTCGAGCGCATATCCCCAGAGAGAGATCTCCAGACCAGCAAACCCCATCATGGATCAAACTATGTCCAACAAGGTCCGATTCCTTCTTTCAGATACACCATTATGTTGTGGTGTTCCAGGAGGAGTCCACTGAGAGAGAATCCCATTCTCCCCAAGATATGTCAGAAAATCATTGGAAAGGTATTCACCTCCTCGATCAGATCGAAGAATTTTAATACACTTTTCAGTTTATTTTTCTACCTTATTTCAGAATAGTTTGAACATTTCAAATGACTCCGACTTATGCTTCATTAAATAGACATACCCATACCTCGATAGGTCATCTGTGAAGGTTATGAAGTAGAAATATCTACCTTTTGTACTTGAGCTCATGGGTCCACATACATCAAAGTGTACCAGACCCAAGAGTTCACTGGCTCACTCACCTTTTTCAGTAAAAGGTGATTTGGTCATTTTACCAAGAAGACTGGACTCACAAGTTGGAAGTGATTCACAATCACCTACTTCAAGAATTCCTTCTTGAGCCAACCTGTTTATCCTGTTCTTATTGATATGAACTAGCCTACAGTGCCAAAGGTAGACTTCTGACACATTATCTATTCTAGGGCATTTACCGGAGGTTTGAACCACATTAATAGGTTGTGATGGAATGTAAATTCAATTATTAAGTTATCCAACAAATATTGTAACACCATTCAAAATGATATTGTAAATATTTTCTTTTATTAAAAATTAAAAACCATTCATGGCCAAAAGGCCTACAGAAATAATATTTAATAAAAAGCTTGGACAATAGTGACATTCACTCAGAATTATATTTCGAGAATTGATTACAAGGTTCATGATTCCAAATGCTAGAATTGAAACTTTGCTTCCATCTCCAACGTTCAGGAATCTCTTGCCTTCATCAAATCTCCTACTAACCTGTAGACCCTGCATTGAATTGCAAATATGATAAGGGCTTTCGGTATCCAATACCCAGGCAGTAGTATCACAAATGAAAAAGTTGCAAGGTGTTATCATATAAGTACCTTGCTTCTTCTTTGGCCTGTTCGAGTCCAGTGAGGCAATGTATAGAGGATAATTTCTCTTCCAGTGCCCCTGCTTCTTGCAAAAGAAGCACTTCGCCTGGCTCTGGTCGGGCTTGCGCTTCTTGGTCTGACCATGTGCAGACATCCCAGCATGCGGTTGCACCTTCTTATTCTTCTTCTTCTTGTTTTTCTTCTCTTTCTTAAAGGGTCGACAATCAGAAGAAGACCCTCCCACAATATTTACCGACTCCTTATGGAGCTGGTGATCCTTCTCAAAGTTCTGCAGCAACCCCAACAAGTTGTGGTAGTTCACTGCAGGCTTTGTCATCCGAAAATGAGTAAAAAAGGGGAGGAAGGACTTGGGCAATGAATTAAGGATTGCATCCTTACCGAGCAGCTCGTGCAAGTGAAAGCCCAGTTTACTTAGGCGCTCAATCATTTCGATCATGTACAGTACATGATCAGTGACTGAGGCTCCATCCCTCATCCAAGCATTGAAAATAGCACAACTAGTTTTGTGCCTTTCAACATCGTCAGGCGTGCCAAAAGAGTCGTTCAACATTTGAAGCATCTCCTGTGGCTGGACGTTCTCGAACCTGCAGCTGAACTCATCATTCATTATCGCCAGCATAATGCACCGAACGTGGTGCAGTCGTTGAACCACTTCTGATAAGTGTCTCGGACCGTCCCTCTAACGTTCGGGTCTGGCTCCTCAGGTGCCGGATCCGTTACTACATAAAGGATCTGCTCATGCTCAAGGATGATTTTTAATTTTTGATACCAGCTATCAAAATTAGATCCCATGAGCTTGTCATTATCTAATAATGACCGAAGGGACAGGATAGTGGCCATAGCTGCATAAAGAAAAATCAGACCTTTATTAGTACATAAATTATAAATACTAAAGACTTGGACTTTAGTCTAAAGTTTCTCCCAGTATTTTACGAACTGGTAGCCTCAACCTCCAATTCGAGGAATTACTTTAATTCCTTAGTGGGTACTAGAATCCACACAGACTACACACGAGCCCAACTTTAGTTGGTCAACCCATGTGCATCTATGGGTAGGTTCATAACCAGTTGTTTCTCTAAACAACTTCTAGTAATTGATTTTGCCCCAGAACCTAATCAGTAGGCTTTGGCCTCCACTGAAAAAATCTGGTTAGGTCCAATCATTAACATGATTTGATTTGGTGAATCGGACCAATAAATGATCAGGCCCGACTTTGGCCGGCCAACTTGATCACCATCAGAAAGACTCAAACCAAATTATCATATTATGAATGATAATTCTATTAGTCAATAAGCACCAGGCCTTTGGGCCTCCAATGATTATTAAACTAATGGACTCATTATCACTCACTTAATGGGAGGCTATGACTTAGTTATCAATATAACTTAATCATTTTTAGGGACATAATTTTTGAGGATTTTATTAAAGGATAGATGAGAAGAAAATATCCAGCCAATTTCAATCCTCCCACTGACTTCACCAAGTCAGATTAAAAAAGATTTAATTAAAGCTGGCATTAGGAGCACCTAAATCAGTCAAACTGATTTACCTAATGACATGGGTGAGCCCTAATCACCAAGTGATCTAATCAAAACTAAATTCACCAGGTTGGCTAGGTAAGTGAGATCAGTTGTGGGGATAAGCCATTAACTCGTCAAAGATCGAATCACTGCGAGTAGCTCCCGCTTAAAAATCACTAGTCAAACTGCCAAACTTATCTTAGACACCAACCGGTTCATTAGTTTTAATTTGATCAACTTAGTAAATAGAGTTCCACCGCATAGCCATGAATTAAGTCCATCTTGGTCTAGTTAAAGACATGGACCCATTCAACTACAACTATTAGAGTTGAGTCTAGAGTATCCTTGACCTAATCTAATTCAACTTTTGATTAGATTTGACCAATTACTCTAATTTAGTCCATTTCTTTAAGCTAACCTTAGGTCTAACCCAATTATGGACCTAATCCATCTAACCCATTGACCCACAAGTTTATGCAATTATCTTAGGTCTTAATTCACAATTCTAGACCTACTAGACAATACTTAATTCTTTTAATTAAGTATTTGGACTGATGGGTCAGGGTTTGGTATTTCAAAAATAATTTTCAAATTTGAAAAGTTTTATTTTCTGTTCACCAAATATGTTGACTCATTTCACAAATAGATCAGCACATTTCATAAATACCAATCCTATTGCTAATTACATAACAAAAAATAACTCAATCAAAATAAATCATGAATATTCCTTTAGATATAATTTAACACATTCATGATAAATTTTACAATTATACCTTTATAATTAATTTCTTTCGCTGCTTCATCTGCATGGGATATAATTACAGCAGCACCCCTACCGCCATAGGAGACCCCATCGAATGGGAGGAGAGGGCCTTTAAACCCTGCTTTTCTCCTATGATCGGACGGTCATGGCAACCAACCCAATTCGATTACTTACTACTTGGATCAAGTATATCTAAATATACCAATTTCAAAATTTAAATTTTAAATTTCAAATTTTAAATTTTGAATTTCAAATTTCAAACAAATTTTAAATTTTTAAATTTTTGAATTTTAAATTTTGAATTTTAAATTTTGAATTTTAAATTTTGAATTTCAAATTTGAAATTTCAACCAAATTTCAAATTTTAAATTTTAAATTTTGAATTTCAAATTTTTGAATTTTGAATTTCAAATTTCAAATTTCAAAATTCAAATTTTAAATTTTGAATTTTAAAATTTTGAATTTTGAATTTCGAACAATCTTCAAAATTCAAATTTTAAATTTTAAATTTCAAATTTAAACTTTTAGATTACAACTTAATCTACGTATGCAAATATATATATCATATCTAAGAACCCGCTCTGATACCATTTGTGGGAAAAATTCAGTGCAGGGGTAAATAGTAATTTTAAAACTTTTTCAAAATTATGATTTTACAGTAGAAAAATATTAATTAATCTAATTAATTAATATAAATTTATCCTACACTAGGATCTAAATATGATATATAGCATGCATTCATTTAAATTTGAATTTCAAATTTAAACAGTAAACACTTTACTGTAATGTGTTCAAAATACAATACCTTTGTGCGGGTAGTAGATCACCACAATCTGATCACTGTCGGGAGAATTTGATCATCGCGACGTAGTCACACAGTATGTCTGGCCTCTGTGGATCATCCACATGAAGCTTCTGATCTGATCGACTCCTGATGAGTGCTAGCTCCTTGTAGAGCCCTTTTGACGGTCGATGCTGATCGAACTCCTTCGATCGATGTCTGTCGATTTTTTGGATGCTTCGGATCATCAACAGACGTGCTTGAGAGGATGTTGAAGATCTTTCTAAGATTTTGTGGGCTCACGACACTCGTAGCTCACTTTCTCACTTCCCGAACCCCAGGCTAAAACTCTAGGGAACTCACTGGAAACCTTGCACCCACTTTTCTTTCTTTTCTTTCTTTTTCTCTTGGAAGGATATGGATTTCCTTCTCATGCACAAGACTTCCTCACGCCCAAGAATTTTTCTCCAAAAATCTTCTCTTTCATACCCCACTGTTCTCCTCCTTTTATAACAACATCAAATGTCTTATCCAAAAGAAAAAATAAAGATGAGTAATTGCACATTTGAATTCAAATCAAATTTTGAATTCAAATAGACACCAACTCATCTCTTATCCACTAAAGGCATGAGGCATGGCTTAAATTGTGCATGGAGTGATTTCATGAGAAACCTTTTCTCATGTAATAAATGGAGCGTAAAAAAAGGGATAAGGTGCAAAGATTGATTGCCCATTCAAATTCAAACTTTATTTTGAATTTGAATGGCCAACCAATCATCCTTATCCATTCATATGGCACATTAAAGTGGGGCGTGGAGATGGCTTGGCGTGAGAAAATAATTCATGAGAAGTTCCTTCTCATGAATTCAAATGGGTGCAATGGAAGTGAGGTGGCGCATGGAGATTAGGTCAAGGTGGTTTAATTATTTAAACCAACCTAATTGAACCAAATAATTTAGGTCCAATTAGACTAATTTAAATCCAACTAAATTAGGCTTAATTAGGCTCAATAAAATCCTAATCAAATCAAGAATTGATTAAGCCCAATCCCTAATCAAATCAGGGACCAAACCATCTCGATGATTAGGTCAACTCTTAACCTAATCGGGTCAAACCCAACTGAATCCAATTCAATTGGACTTGATCCAAAAATAATTACTCAATCAAATTGAGTTAATTAGTGATAAAATCACTAATTAAACCTCTCATAAATACTGAGTCCAAATTCGATGGGCAATCGGGCATCAGAATTTATCGATATGTAACCCTGATCGAAAAGTCCCAACCAATGGGACTCTTAACCCCGGTACCCATAATGTGTGGAACTCATGATCAGAGAATCCTGATTCTCAATCACTGAGTTCCAAACATGTAAGATTCTACATCAACCATCAGATCAGATAGGAACCTCTAATGTATGTGACCCCACAGGTTCGAACCTAAGCCGGTAGCACAGGAACCAATTCTTGTACTAATCGAAGTGACCATCTAGCAATGATACCCGATGTCTGGATAGGTCAAAGAGTCGCAATCGCAACACTCAGAACCTACATGAATATGGTTACTGTATAATTCATCCTTTTGACCCCTATGTTTAGGATGATTTAGGGTTAAACTGTCAACCCTGATCAGATCATCCGAATCGTGCTCAACTCAAACAGTCCTGTGACTCCTCACAAGGACTACCCTGGCCAAGGTTTTGCTAAATTGAAATATGACTGTACACAACTCCTAAACTGGAGTGGTCAATCCCATCTTGATACACGCACCGACAAGTCAAGTACTTGACTACACCCAGCAGCCTTCCATCACTGAATTAAAAATTCAGGTAGTCTAGTGCCTAAGTACAGTGAGTTGCTTGCAAGTTACCGTGGTGGTCTCAGGTCGGAGGGATATTTATACCCATATTTCATCAGAGAAAATCTTAACAGTAGAAATAGCTCCAGAGTCGGTCACGTTCAGTGCAGATGTACCCTTACATCTCACCTGTATGCCATATCAGTGTCTCCACACTCATTGGTTAAGAGGACAACCAACCTATATGGCACACAACGACCTATGCTTGATAAACGTTGTCGTCCTTGGTAACAACGTATCATTTGATCGCGAACAGATTTAAGGACTAAACGACAAATCCTCCTTTGTCAAGTCTAAATAGTCCTAAGGACTTCACCACAACATAGGAGTTCATTAGAAGATGAAACATTTTGTGATGAAAAATACCAAAATAATTTTTATTAATTCATAATTCATGTACAAATACAAAAATGAGCACAACCATCAACAGGCTGACGATTGGCTTTGAGACACTATTCTCAGCAATATCCGTACCTAGACAAATTATCAGTAAAGGTAATGAAGTAGGTGTAACCATCCCTGACCTACACATCAAATGGTCCACACACGTTGGTGTGTACCAGAGTAAGTAACTCTGTGACCCTTTTCCCATATCCTATAAAGGGTAACTTAGCTATCTTTTCTCAAAGGCAAGATTCACAAGCTGGATATGGCTCTGGGCTAAGAGTGCTAAGAATCCCATCCTTTTCCATTTTGTTTATCCTGTCCTCTCCAATATGGCCTAGTCTATGGTGCCACCAGTACTTCTGATTAATTTCATCTCTGAATCTCTTTTGGCCTACGGCACTCACTATTTGCTCGTTTAGGTTCACATTCACATCAACATGCAAGTGATAAAGACTATCAATTTAAAGACCTCGTGCAATCAATTTATTTCATAAATAAATGAAACAAAAGTCTTTATTGAAACTAATTTTAAAACCTTCCTGTGCTAGCACAGATACAGAAATTAAATTCCTACTAGCTACAGAAATATAATAACAGTCTTTCAAATCTAATCTAATGTCAGACAGCAATCGAAGAGGATAAATACAAATGGCCTCTGCAGCAATGTTTGCTTCATTGTCGATCCGAAGGATTATGTCACCTTCTCTCAACCTCCTACTTTCTATCAGACCTTGTATTGAGGTACATATATGAGTACTCAAGCCAGAGTCCAATACCCAACTAGAAGTAGAAGAAATCATAAGGTTATATTCAATTACAAGCATCCCTTCGGAAGGTTTATCACCCCTTTTGATCTTTAGGGTCGCCAAGTATTTTGGACAGTTTCTCTTCCAGTGGCCTTCAGTATGATAGTGGAAACACTTTTCCTTTGCCTCAGCTATCTTTGGACCATCCCTTTTTGGCTTGCTCTCTTTCTTCTACTTCTTTACAGATTTAGCCTTCTTCCTTCTAACAAACTTTCTCTTGGAAGAAAAAGTCCGCTCCATAGCAAGAACAGAGCACCTTGAACTCTTCAAGGTATCCTCTATTGTGATCAACATGTTGACAAGTTCAAAAATAGTGCAGTCAAGTTTGTTCATATGAAAATTCATGATGAATTGACTATATGAACTAGTAAGAGATTGAAGGATCCGATCTATCTGTAATTTTTTTTGCATATCTAGCCCGAAGCTCCTCAATATCCTTAATCACTGTCATATAGTGCTCATGGATAGATTGCCCTTCATGCATCTTCAGGTTGAAAAGTCTCTTGGACACTTCGAAGCGTGCAGTACGGCTCTGCTTATCATACAACTCTTGTAGGTGAGTGATCATGGCCCAAATAGTGGGTATATGCTCGTGCTGGCTTTGCAACTCGTTTGACATAGACGCTAGCACATAGCACTTAACCCGACTATCTTCATTTGTCCACTTCTCAAAAGTAGCTCTCTACTCAGTAGTAGGACGGTTTGGCAACACAATGGGATCCTGATCGAGAACATGGCTTAACTTTTCTGAAGTCAAGATAATCTTGAGGTTTCTAAGCCAGTCTTTAAAATTATTACCGATCAAATGATTGGTTTCAAGGATGTGAGCTAGAGGATTTGAGGCTGACATAATGGTTTAACTGCAAGAGTAGAGATTCAAGTTAGACTTTTATACTTAATTTTTTTATTTATTTCTAGAAACTTTAAGATGCAAATAATGACTCCCACTAATTTTTGGATCCCTCCACTCTTCGAGAAGAAAATAAAAATCCTAACATGACAAAGAATTTCTAATGGGTGCTACGGTTCATCGATTGCATGCACCTCACCTAACAGTTATTGGTAACATGCACACTGATGCATGGGCAACTTTTTATCCAGATACTTCACTAAGCATGTTGCAGCTACTTGATCAGTCATTTGGACTCACCTAACAGTTATTGCCCATACTTCTTAGTTAAGCCCGACCCACCGTTCAAACAGGTGCAAGGCCGTCATCATTGGGTCCCTCACTTAACAGTTTTTAGGCACAACCCTACCCTTACCCTGGAGCAACTCTTTGCTAATAGAGTGGTTGCATGTTTTCAATACAACTGAACCACTGTGACCAATCGAGAACATTCAACATCGGTAATACGCTCGCACATCTACAATGGTGGAAGACCTGTGGACTTAATATTTGTGAAAAAGTTTGGGTTTAGGTCTCATCTATCAGTCATCATATGATTGATCTAACTAGCATGGGCTAAACCAAAATGCTAAGCAACCTAATTTAAGATCCAATCTTCCAAATTGGCTAGATAAGTGGAGAACGGTGGGGGTCTCCCCGTTGCCTTCCTTAGACACCAATGAATTGACTAGATTAGCTAACGAAATCAATTAAATAATCACATCTCATTAACTTGCCTTAGACATCAATAGGTCGATTGATCAGAATTGGTTAGCTCAAGCGAATCAGACTCAAACCAACGAGCCAAATTAGATCCTTAGATTAATTAATTCTATATATGGGATTCAATCAATTTGATCAACAATAATTGTATAATCAGTAACTTAATTGATCTAACTTAATTCAACACTTGACTCAGTTTGACCAATTACTTAATCAAATTAGACCCATATGACTCAAATCAAAAATCTTAGATGTAATCCTATTACATGACCTAATTTTTAATTTTTCTATGATCAAAACTCTCATGCACAAACTTAAATTTTAGATTCTAAAATCATATTTCAGATCTAAATTTTTTATATTAAAGTAAGTTTTAAAATATAAAAATAATTTTCAGATTTTAACATATAAACATATATCATATATATGCATGTATAATTAGATCTAAACAAAATTTCAAATCTAAGCATGATATCATATATCTCATATACTAATCATGAATGAGATTAAAAAAAAAATATGATCTAAATATGCAATCATATATTATATATATAAATTAAAATTCAGATCATAAAAAAAATTTCAGATTTCATGCATGCATCCATATTTCACATGAACGTTAACTAAAACTCTTTCTAGATCAAAATTCAGATCTATGTATGCAACAATATATTAACTATATATTCTAAAATAAAATTTAAAATTAAATTTTAGATTTGAAAATCTATCTATACATCTTATGTAGCAAGAAAAAATTAATTTTATAATTTTTTTAGAAATATGTATATCAAAATTCAGCATATGAAAATCCGTAGCTCTGATACCACTACTGCAATTTAGGATTTGAAGCATGCATATGTGTTTCAAAAACTTAATTTTTTAAACATCATAGTGGAAAATAAGATTAAAATAATTTTAATCTAAATTTTTCATGCATAAAACATAAAAACCATATGAAACTATTTCATATGCTGAAATTGATATATACTAAAATTTAAATTGTGATCAAATCACATACCTTTTTCGCAATCCTTTTCTTTAAATCTAGATCTACAAGAGACAAGGCTCTCTATTAGCTGCAAAGTATCCAACCTCTATGAGTATCCACTTGAGATCAGTCTGGAACAACCCTCTAAGATCTAAATTTTGATTCTCCAAAATTGAGCCTACTGAATCTGAACGAAGCCTGGATCGCGATCAACGTTTGATCTTTTTCCTTGATCCTTGTCTTTTCTTCCTCTCTAGCCTTTCTCCTTGCCTTGTAGTGCTATGAGAGTCCAACAACCAACAGATGAAGGGCCGCCTAACACCTTAGGTGTGTGCAACACTTGGGACGCACGTCCCAAGTATGGGGCGTGTATGGGACGCCCAAGGGAGAAGAAGAGAAAGGGAGAAGGAAGAGGAGTGTGGGGAGCTTCTTGGGCATGGAGAGGGGGAGGCTTGGATGGTCTTAGGACCTTAGGGGAGGTCTCTTTTTATAGACATAAAGATTGAATCTTATTCAATCATATAATACAAGTCCTACTTGCATTAGGATTTCTATTAACTTAAGTTATCCAACTTATATTAGGAAGCCCATTAGGTGCCAACTATTGGAGTCCTTGCACCCATAATTAGACACCCACTTTGCACCCAAGAGACACCCTATATGAAAATCAAAGGCTCTCTAATCAATGGACACGTCCAAATTGAACAATTCAAAGTGGCACCCCATAATAACTATCAAGAAGATTCATAAGGGACTTGCACCATTAATTTATATGATCCATAATCTTAGACACCCAATAATTGGAGTCTCAAAAATCTTATTCATGTAGGTAATTAGTAGGTAATTAAGTTAGAATTAGCTTATTAAATAAATAATCCTAATGAAAAGAGGAATTGGGTCCAATCATGTGCTAGCAAGGTTACCATGGACCCATTGAATTTCTCTCAACCAAATTGACACTTCATAAACTCAATTTCTTATTCTAGGCCTAATCTCTTTGTTGTGTGATCTCATAGGTTCAATTTTATCTAGTAGTGAGATATACAATGATCTCTATCATTGTATTATTGAAACTCTTTTTAATAGATCGAAATAATTCCACTTTAACTCAATCAAAGATTGTTGATCCAAAACAATCCTAGTGAGCTCTTACAATCTACGAGTGACACCTAGCAGTATATAGTTGCAAACCAGTAGAACTGAAATGAACCTCTAGGTATAGTTAACGTATGATTCAGTCCTTCTATCGTGAGTCCCGACTAGATGGCAGGTCATGGATAAATCGTCAAATCTCAACATCAGTCATATGATAGATTCGATTAGCTCAAATCCAGATGTGATATCTATGAAAATTCTTTTCTATCAATCACTCTACTGTGGCCACAGATTCATGGACTTAGCTTCTCAAATTTCATAGGACTACTCCTTTCTATCAATGTTGATAGATCCTATCTTGATGCATACCCTACTCCTACAGTGAGCTAACTGTCGTCAATATCCACTAGAAGGGCTCATAGAGACCCATGTTTATGTGTCAATCAATCTCCAGCAGTCTCACTGCGAGTAGTAGCACCATCTCAAGTTAAAATATCAGTCACACAACTATAGCATCGAGACAATCACTAACGATTGAATAGAAATTCAAGTGATCTCTCGTATGGTCACGCTCAGTGCTAGTTGTTCTCTAACAACCACCCGCACTCGTCGCCCTGTATCTCTACACAGTAGATTAGAGACCCATCTATCTCAAAGAAAGTAATTTGTGCACCAATCTATCCAGATCTATCACCATCCTCATGATGATCCTATGATCGGAAGCCTTTAGGAATTAAATACATGTCTCTAATTCTCAACGCCTTGAGAGTATGTATCGAAACTAATTTCAGGGATGATTCAAAGACACATTATACTTGAATAAAAAAGAATTTATCCTTTTATTGATCATATCAATATATTAAGTATAAATTTATGCCCTAGATTAATTACAATGTGTCAGCCATATTGGTTTTCAGGACATACATCGAACAATCTTCCACTTGGACTAAAACCAATTGGCCATAAATTTGAGTCCCATCTTTTCAAGGTGGACTTCCATTTTTGGTTGGTTCAGCTGTTTAGTCAACGGGTCTGCCATGTTATCTATGGAGTCTACTCTTCATATCTCGACATGAGGCAGTCGCGTACACTGTTGTTCTATGTGTTTGGACTTCTGGTGAGACCTTGAACTCCTTAGCAAGGGCTATGGTGTCATTATCTTTGCAGTACTGTGTCATGACATGACATCCAGTACTACAACTAACATTAGAACTCTGGTAATGACATATACAATGATCTCTATTATTGTATCATTAGAACTCTTTTCAATAGATCGAAATAATTTCACTCTAACTCAATCAAGGATTGTTGATCCAAAATAACCCTAGTAAGCTTTCACAATCCATTAGTCACCCCTAATAGTATATAGTGGCAACTAAGTAGAACTAAAATGAACATTTTGTTGGAAAATGTGTCCCAAAAAGCCAATCGTCAAGCTATTGATGGTTGAGCAACCAAGTATTGTAATTGATTTATTAATAAATAAAATATATTTGGCATTTTCATCATAAGCTTTCATCTTCAAATGAACTCCGTTGTTATGATGAAGTCCTTAGGACTATTTAGATTTGATAAAAAGAGGATTTATCGATTAGTCCTTAAAATAGTTCACGATCAAATGATAGGCTGTTAATAAGGACGACAGCTTCTATCGAGCATAGGTTGCTGTAGACCATATGGGTTGGTTGTCCTTTTAACCAAAGAGTGTGGAGACACTGGTATGACATATAGGTGAGATATACTAGTACATCATCATTGAACATGACCAACTCCATAGTATTCTGTTGTCGAGAATAACTCTGATGGGATATAGGTATAAGTGTCCCTTAGACCTGAAATCGCCTCAGTAACTTGCAAGCAACTCACTGTGCTTTGGTACTGGACTAACTGAATTTCTAATTTAGGGATGGAAGGCTTCTGGGCATAGTCAAGTACTTGCGAAGTCAGAGTGTGATCGAGATGGGATTGACCACTCCAAGAGTTGGAGAAGAATGAGTCGCTGTATTTCAATTTAGCAAAACCTTAGCCGGGGTAATCCATCAGATGGATTTAATATTTTGAAATACAATGTGGACAACCTGATCAGAGTTGACAGTTGAACTCTGGGGTATCTTATGATCATTTTGATCAAGGGGATGAATTATATGAAAACTATATCTGCATGGGTTCTAAGGATGTTGTTCTACACATTCGACCTATCCGATCGTCGGGTACCATCGCTAGATGGTCACTTCGATTGGTACAAAAATTTATTCCTATGCTACCGTAATAGGTTTGGACCTATGAGGTCACACACATTAGAGTTCATGATCCGATCGAATGGTTGATCAATGATTAAGAATCATTCTAGGGTTAAATGATCAATACGATTGACATTTAACCCAGCGCAAGTGTTGCAAGAGGATCGATTAGCAATTCGATTGCTACTTGGCTTAATTTGATTAATCCAATGGGCTGAGATTAAGTCTAATTAAATATGATTTAATTAGATTTATTTTGGGCTTGATTGGATCAAGTCCAATTGGTTTATTGGATAACCCAAGTGCAAGGAAAAACTAGTCCTAGTTCAACAAGGACTTGGGTCAATCTAATTTCTAATTTGATTAAAAAATTTAATCAAATTTAAATCTAATTTAATCTGATTAAATTAGATTTTTAATTGGGTTAAGACCTATTTTAATTAGATTGATCTAATTTTGATTTGATTTAGTTTGAGAAACCAAATTAAAACAAGTCATAAGATAGAATCCTAGAAAGACTAGGATTCCACCTTGCACCACATAAGCCTTCCCCATGCCCTCTCTCTCATTCAATGCCAATCTCCTCTTATTTTGTGCAACAAAAACCCTCTCCCAGGTCTCTCCTACATTCACAAAAGGTTTTCTCTCTTCTTTCTTACATGAAAGGTGGTTTGGATCAAATCAAAGAGGAATAAGTTTGGATTTTGAATTCTATGAGATAGAGTTTTAGAAATCCAAAACTCTTTCAATTTTGCACCAAATTTATCCAAATTTTTTTTGAAATTTTTGTAACTTTTAGGGTATATATTGTGCACCCTTTTCTAGTGATCCATGTATGAAAATAAGGAGGAGGTGCTCAAAAGTTGGGCGCCCCTTATCTTGCCATGTTTGAATAAGCCTTGACTAGGTATTTGTCCTAGACAAGGACTCTATCATATCTCTCTGTATAAAATGAGTTTCTTCATGAAATTTTTGCAGAAGATAGAGATTTGAGAGACCTTTGGGCCATTCAAAAATCAGAGAGAAAGACCTTTGTGGGTCATGGAGATATAATAGACACAAGTTAGGGTGTCTAGAGAGAGAAACGAGAAGAAGAAGAGGGTCTTCTTCTAGGGTTGTTTGTTTTCATATCTTTTTTCCCTCCATCTTGAGTTTTCTAAGAGCATCTCAGATCTAAAACTCCTCCTCCTACTTTTTATCAGAGTCCAAATCAAGAAGAAGGAGGCACTTGATCAACCATCAAAGAAGGATCAGCGCAGTACTAGCATACTGTGCTGATTTCCTCAAGCAGGACTTCTAATCGAGATTCGTGGGCTCGTGTGGATGACTCCTAGAGGCTGGATGTATGTGCGGCTTGCAACATCATCCTCAAGCTCGGATCAACGAGGTTAGAACATCTAACTTGCAAGATAATAGATATGATCTATTGTTTAATACATACATTAGATGTAGTATAGAAACATGTTGATATGATCAACATGTAGTTCATGCTGTATATATATTTTTTAATTTTTGATTTAATACTATGTAATAATCATGTATTAAGATCTTAGATCTAGGGATTCTTTAATTTTAAAAAATAAATTTTGATTTATTTTAGTCTTCCGCTGTATGATCTTGAAAAAATTTCAAGATCTAACCCTGAAACCCTAGATCTGGTTCCTACAATTGGTATCAGAGCCTAGGTTCTTTATTACATGATTATTTATACATGCTTAGATTATTTTTTAGATTAAATCTAATTTATAATCTGATTATTAAATCTAAAATTAAAATTTTAGATCAATCACGAACTACAAGGTTGTCCTGCTGTAACGTTTACCCCTTACAGTGCAAAGGTTGTCCTAGTTTGTGTAGATCTATCTTTAATCATAAATTTATTAGATATGATCTAGATTAAATTTATGATTTATTAGATTTAAAAGGTATTTAAATTTGAAATAAAATCTCTTTGTTAATAATTTTTGTGCAAAGAAATTGTTTAAAGTTAAAATTGTTTCAATTACATGAACCTGTTTAGATTAGATCTAAAGTAGTTTCATGTTTATTTCACTTGTATCTTGATTATGAATCAAACATGCACTATGGTTGGTAGAATCATATTACAAAATTATTTTACAAATATGAAAATTATTTTTTGAAAAGTCGAACCTAACCCTCAGCCCAAAACTTAATTAAGAATTAAGAAGTTATTTGATTAGGTTCTAGGATTGTGAATTGAAGAACCTAAGACACAAACCATAACACATTGGGTTAATGGGTTAGTGGGAATTAGGTCCATTAATTGGGTTAGACCTATGGTTAGATTAAAGATGGACTTAATTAGAGAATTGACTAAATCTAATCAATTGTTGTCTTAGATTAGGTCAAGGATTCTCTAGATCAATTACAATAGTTGTAGTTGGTCAAGTCCATGTCTTTAACGAGAATCAAATAGACTTGATTCTTGGCTAAGCAGTCTAGCACAAACTGTTAGGTTGATCTAATCGAAACTAATTAAACCAGTTGGTGTCTAAGGTAAACCAGATCGATGGTTTTTAATTGGGAGCCCGCTTACCTGACCATTTCTGATGGTGTCTAAGGCAAGCTTTGACAGACCCTCCCACTAATCGAACTTACCTGACCTCTTGGTGAAATTGTGTTTTGATCGGATCACTTGACTATTCGAGTTGACCCATGTCAGCTAGGTAAATCAGTGTGACTGATTTAGATGCTCCTAGACCAGTCCTTTTAATGGTCTCCCTTAAGCTGACTTGGTGAAGCCAGTGGGAGGATCATGATAAGCTAGTTCATCTGACCTCATCCTCTATATTATTTAAATCCTCTAATATTATTAGGTCCTTAAAATGATAAAGTTATGGAGATAACTAAGTCATAGCCTCCCATTAAGGTGTTTGATAATGAGTCCATTAACTCAATAATCATTGCAGACCTAAAGGCCTGGTGCTTGTTGACTAATGAAATTATCACTCATCATATGACGACTTGGAAGTGTCTCTCTAATGGTGGTTAGGTGAGCCAACCAAAGTTGGGCTTAATCATTCGTTGGTTAGATACACCAAGTATGATCATGTTAATGGTTGGACCTAACCGGATCCTTACAGTAGAGGTCAAAGCCTACTGATTAGGTTTCTAGGGCAAAATTAAAATTACTAGAAATTATTTAGAGAAATAATTGGTTATGAACCTACCCTTAGATGTACATGGGTTAACCAACCAAAGTTGGACTTGTGTGCAGTCTAAGTGGATTCTAGTACCCACTAAGAAATTAGGATAATTCCTCAAATTGGAGGTAGAGGCTACCAATTCGAATAAAATAGTGGGAGAAACTTTTTGATTAAAGTCCAAATCTTTAGGTTTAATGAATTAATTACTAATTAGGTTATGATTTTCTTTTATGCAGATATGGCCACTTCCCTATCACTCCAATCATTGTTGGACAATGATAAGTTGGTGGGACCCAACTTCGGTAGCTGGTACCGAAAGTTGAAGATAGTCCTGAAGCATGAACAGATCCTATATGTGATAATGGATCCTGTACCTGAGGAGCCAGCTATCAATGCACGTGGAACAGTCAGAGACACTTACCAGAAGTGGCTCAGTGACCGGACCACGGTGCGCTGTATCATGCTGGCTACCATGAGCGACGAGTTCAGTCACAGATTCGAGATGGCTCAGCCAAAGGACATGCTTCAAGTGTTGGAGGATGCCTTTGGTACACCCGATGATGTGGAAAGGCACAAGACTAGTTATGCCATCTTCAATGTCAAAATGCGGGATGGTGCCTCTGTCACTGATCATGTATTGTACATGATCGAGCTGATGGAACGATTGAGCAAGCTCGGCTTTCCCTTGCATGAGCAGCTTGAGAAAGATGTAATACTGAACTCGCTGCCCAAGTCTTATCTCCCATTCCTTACTCATTATAGAATGACAAAGCCTGAAATAAACTATCACAGATTACTGGGGTTGCTTCAAAACTTTGAGAAAGATCACCAACTTCATAAGGAGTCAGTGAACTTAGTAGGAGGATCGTCTTCTGGTTCTCGACCCTTTAAGAAAGGAAAGAAGAACAAGAAGAAGAAAGTGAAGAAGGTGCAAGTTCAGGCTGGGACATCTGTGCAGGGTCAGACCAAAAAGATCAAACCCGATAAGAGTCAAGCTGAATGCTTCTTTTGCAAGAAGCGGGGACACTGGAAGAGGAACTGTCCCCAGTACATTGCCTCCCTGGACCTGAACAGGTAGAGAAAGCAGCAAGTTGTTGCTGGACAAGGTATTTATATGATAACTTCTTGCAATTTCTCTATTTGTAATATAACTGACTGGGTATTAGATACCGGTAGCCCGTAGCATATTTGCAATTCGTTGCAGGGGTTGCAGGTCAGTAGGAGATTCGAGCAAGGCGAGAGGTTCCTGAACGTTGGAGATGGAAGACCAGTTTCAGTTCTAGCATTAAGAATCTTGAAACTTATATTTGAATCCCATATCGTTGTTCTTAATGATTGTCATTTCTATCCCAGTTTCTTTTTAAATATCATTTCTGTAGGCCTTCTGGCTAAAAATGATTATGAAATTTCAATAAAAAAATAAATTTGTAATATCATTAAGAATGATGTTACTATTTTTTATGGACATTTGAACAATGGTATGTATATGTTATCACAACCTGTTAATGTAGTCTATTCAACTGGCAAGCACCCTAGATTAGATAGTATGTCAGATATCTACTTATGGCACTGTAGGCTAGGTCATATAAACAAGAACAGAATAAACAGGTTGACTCAAGAGAAAATTCTCGAAGTCAGTAATTATGAATCACTTCCAACCTGTGAGTCCTGTCTTCTTGGTAAA
The DNA here is from genome assembly GCF_000442705.2 of Elaeis guineensis. Classification (NCBI taxonomy): domain Eukaryota; kingdom Viridiplantae; phylum Streptophyta; class Magnoliopsida; order Arecales; family Arecaceae; genus Elaeis; species Elaeis guineensis. Next base: position 41,616,386 of record NC_026005.2, read on the forward strand.
ATGATCAAGTCACCTTTTACTGGAAAAGGTGAGAGAGCTACTGAGCTCTTGGGTCTAGTACATACTGATGTATGCGGGCCCATGAGCACCAGTGCTAGAGGTGGATATTTCTACTTCATAACTTTCACGGATGACCTATCCCAATATAGATATGTCTATCTGATGAAACATAAGTCAGATTCATTTGAAATGTTCAAACGATTCCGAAGTGAAGTAGAAAAACAAACTGAGAAGAGTATTAAAACTCTTCGATCTGATCGAGGAAGAGAATACCTTTCTAGTGAGTTTCTCACATATCTAGGAGAGAATGGGATTCTCTCCCAATGGACTCCTCCAGGAACACCACAGCATAATGGTGTGTTTGAAAGGAGGAATCAGACTCTGTTAGACATGGTCCGATCCATGATGGGTTTTGCTAGCTTGCCGATATCCTTCTGGGGATATGCACTCGAATCAGCCTGTTGTCTGTTAAATAGGGTTTCAAGTAAGTCTGTAATTAAGACTCCATATGAGATATGGATAGGACGTAAGCCAGCACTTTCACACCTTAGGGTCTGGGGGTGCCCGACCTATGTCAAACGATTAGTCACAGACAAACTTGGACCTAGGTATACAAATGCTCATTCATAGGGTACCCCAAAGAGACAAAAGGATATTTTTTCTACCATGCTGATGAACAAAAGGTGTTCGTCAGTCTTAAGGCAATTTTTTTAGAAAAAGAGTTCCTTGGAATCGTTGCCTCTAAGGTTGAACTTGATGAAGTTCAACAGGTAGAAGGATCGACATCAATAGCTGAACCTGAGTCAGATATGATTAGATCAGATCTGGAGCCCAATGTACCTGCACCATTAAGGCGATCTGGTAGAGTACCATGTCAGCCAGACAGATACTACGATTTCTTGGTCCGGGACAATGATCCCATCGAACTTGATGAGAATAATGAGGATCCGATCACCTATATAGATGCAATGCAGAGATCTGATTCCGAGAAATGGCTTGAAGCCATGAAATCTGAAATGGAGTCCATGAAGGTCAACAATGTATGGACATTGGTTGACCCACCTGAAGGGGTTAAACCCATTAGGTGTAAATGGATCTTCAAAAGGAAGAGGGGCACAGACGGAAAGGTGGAGACCTATAAAGCCCGTCTGATCGCCAAGGGATATCATCAATGTTATGGTATTGACTATGATGAGATATTTTCTCCTGTGGCAATACTCAAATCCATTCAGATAATGCTTGCAATAGCTGCCCATCTGGATTATGAGATCTGACAGATGGATGTAAAGACAGCTTTCCTGAATGGAGAGCTGACCGAAGAGATGTATATGATACAACTTGAGGGGTTTACATCCATAGATGAGTCCAAGGTGTGCAAGCTTCAGAGATCCATTTATGGATTGAAGCAAGCTTCTCGGAGTTGGAACATGCATTTTGATAAGGTGATCAAAACGTATGGCTTCATTAAGAATGGAGAAGAGCCCTGCATCTATAAATGGGCAAATGGTCCAGTTGTGGTATTCATTGTCTTGTATGTGGATGACATTCTCTTATCAGAAATGACATCCCTGCACTACAGAGAATAAAAGTTTGGTTGTCATCACAGTTCTTTATGAAGGACTTGGGTGAAGCATCCTATATTTTAGGGATGAAGATCTATAGGGATAGATCTAAAAGTATGCTTGGGCTATCCCAGTCCATGTACATAGACACTGTGCTGAAGAGGTTCAGCATGAAGAATTCCAAGAAGGGCTATCTATCGATAGGCCATGGAATTTCTCTCTCTAAGAAGGATTGTCCAACAACTCCTGAAGAGAGAGAGCGTATGAGTAGAGTCCCATATGCTTCAGCTGTGGAATCTATCATGTACGCCATGACATGTATAAGACCAGATATGGCATACTCACTAGGAGTAGTGAGTAGATACCAATCTGATCCTGGAGAAAATTACTGGAAAGTGGTTAAAGCCATCCTTAAGTATTTGAAAAATACTAAGGACCAATGGTTGGTTTATGGCGAGTCAGATCTGAAACTTGTGGGGTTCACAGACTTTAGCTTTCAATCTGACCATGATGACAGCAGGAGCGTGTCGGGTTATATCTTTACTTTGAATGGTAGAGCCATCTGCTGGAAGAGTTCCAAGCAGCATACTGTGGCGGACTCTGTTTGTGAAGCGGAGTACATCGCAGCATCGAATGCCATGAAGGAAGCTGTGTGGCTGAGAAAATTTATCAATGAGCTCGGAGTAGCACCCTCCCTTGATAGTCCAGTCCTGCTCTACTGCGATAGCACTGGTGCCATAGCTCAGGCGAAGGAACCCAAAGCACATCAGCGGACAAAGCACATCTTGTACCACTTCCATCTGGTCCAAGAGATCATGGATCGAGGTGACGTCGACCTTCAAAAGATCGACAGAAAGGAGAACCTGACTGACCCCTACACTAAAGCCCTGGCGATAAAGGAGTTCGACAACCACAAGTCGAAGATGGGTATTAGATACTGTGCCGAGTAGCTTTAGGACAAGTGGGAGTTGTTGGGAAATATGTCCAAAAAAGCCAATCATCAAGCTGTTGACGGTTGAGCAACCAAGTATTGTAATTGATTTGTTAATAAATAACATATATTTGGCATTTTCATCATAAGCTTTCATCTTCAAATGAACTCCGTTGTTATGATGAAGTCCTTAGGACTATTTAGATTCGATAAAGAGAGGATTTATCGATTAGTCCTTAAAATAGTTCACGACCAAATGATAGGCTGTTAATAAGGACGACAGCTTCTATCGAGCATGGTCGCTGTAGGCCATATGGGTTGGTTGTCTTCTTAACCAAAAAGTATGGAGACACTGGTATGCCATACAGGTGAGATATAATGGTACATCATCATTGAACATGACCAACTCCAGAGTATTCTGCTATCGAGAATGTCTCTGATGGGATATAGGTATAAGTGTCCCTTAGACTTGAGATCGCCTCAGTGACTTGCAAGCAACTCACTGTGCTTTGGTACTGTACTAACTGAATTTCTAATTCAGGGATGGAAGGCTTCTGGGCACAATTAAGTACTTGTAAAGTTAAAGTGTGATCGAGATGGGATAGACCACTCCAAGAGTTGCAGAAGAATGAGTCGCTGTATTTCAATTTAGCAAAACCTTGGCCAGGATAATCCATCAGATGGATTTGATATTTTGAAATACAATGTGGATAACCTGATCAGAGTTGACAGTTGAACTCTGGAGTGTCCTACAATCATTTTGGTCAAGGGGATGAATTATATAAAAACATATCCGCATGGGTTCTAAGGATGTTGTTCTACACATTCGATCTATCCGATCGTCAGGTACCATTGCTAGATGGTCACTTCGATTGGTACAGGAATTTATTTCTATACTACCGACTTAGGTTCAGACCTATGAGGTCACACACATTAGAGTTCATGATCCGATCGGATGGTTGATCAACGATTAAGAATCATTCTAGGGTTAAATGATCAATACGATTGACATTTAACCCAGTGCAAGTGTTGCAGGAGGATCGATTAGCAATTCAATTGCTAATTAACTTAATTTGATTAAGCCAATGGGCTAAGATTAAGTCTAATTAAATATAATTTAATTAGATTTAGTTCAGGCTTGATTGGATCAAGTCCAATTGGTTTATTGGATAAGCCAAGTGCAAGAAAAAACTAGTCCTAGTTCAACTAGGACGGGTCAATCTAATTTCTAATTTGATTAAAAAATTAAATCAAATTTAAATATAATTTAATCCGATTAAATTAGATTCTTAATTGAGTTAAGACCTATTTTAATTAGGTTGATCTAATTTTGGTTTGATTTGATTTGAGAAACCAAAATAAAACAAGTCATAAGATAGAATCCTAGTAAGACTAGGATTCCACCTTGCACCACATAAGCCTTCCCCACGCCCTCTCTCTCATTCAATGCCAATCTCCTCTTATTTTGTGTGAAAAAAGTCCTCTCCCAGGTCTCTCCCATGTTCACAAAAGTTTTCCTCCCTTCTTTCTTACATGGAAGGTGGTTTGGATCAAATCAAAGAGGAATAAGTTTGGATTTCGAATTCTATGAGATAGAGTTTTAGAAATCCAAAACTCTTTCAATTTTGCAACGAATTTATCTAAATTTTTTTTAGAATTTTTATGGCTTTTAGGATACATATTGTGTACCCTTTTCTGGTGATCCATGCATGAAAATAAGGAGGAGGTGCTCAAGAGTTGGGCGCCCCTTATCTTGTCATGTTTGGATAAGCCTTGACTAGGTATTTGACCTAGACAAGGACTCTATCATATATCATTGTATAAAATGAGTATCTTCATGAAATTTTTTCAAAAGATATAGATTTGAAAGACCTTTGTGCCTTCCAAAAATTAGAGAGAAAGACCTTTGGGTCATGGAGATATAATAGACATAAGTTAGGGTGTCTAGAGAGAGAAACGAGAAGAAGAAGAGGATCTTCTTCTAGGGTTGTTTGTTTTCATATCTTTCCTCCCTCCATCTTAAGTTTCCTGAGAGTATCTCAGATCTGAAACTCCTCCTCTTACTTTTTATCTTTGAAAGAGTCCAAATCAAGAAGAAAGAGGCACCTGATCAACCATCAAAGAAGGATCAGCACAGTACTAGCATACTGTGCTGATTTCCTGAAGCAGGACTTCTGATCGAGATTTGTGGGCTCGTGTGGATGACTCCTATAGACTGGATGCATGTGTGGCTTGCAACATCATCCTCAAGCCCAGATCAGTAAGGTTAGAACGTCTAACTTGCAAGGTAATAGATCTGATCTATTGTTTAATACATACATTAGATGTAGTATAGAAATATGTTGATATGATCAACATGTAGTTCATGCTGTATATATATATTTTAATTTTTGATTTAATGCTATATAATAATCATGTAATAGGATCTTAGATCTAGGGATTCTCTAGTTTTAGAAAATAAATTTTGATTTATTTTAGTCTTTCGCTGTATGATCTTGAAAAAGTTTCAAGATCTAACCCTGAAACCCTAGATCTGGTTCCTTTACCTTTAAGTGTAGTTAACGTGTGATTCAATCCCTCTATCATGAGTCCCGACTAGATGGCAGGTCATAGATAAATTATCAAACCTCAATATTAGTCATATGATAGATTCGATTAGCTCAAGTCCAGATGTGATATCTATAGAAACTCTTTTTCATCAATCACTTTACTGTGACCATAAATTTATGGACTTAGCTTCTCAAATCTTATAGGACTACTTCTCTCTATCAAGGTTGATAGATTCTATTTTGATGCGCACTCTACTCTTACAGTAGATTAACTATTGCCAATATCCACTATAAGGGCTCATTGAGATCCATGTTTATGTATCAATCAAACTTCAGTAGCCTCACTGTAAGTAGTAGTACAATCTCAAGTTAAACATTCAGTCACATAACTACAGCATCGAGATAATTACTAACAATTGAATTGAAATCCATGGGATCTCTCGTATGGTCATGTTCAGTGCTAGTTGTTCTCTAACAACCATCCGTACTCGTTGTCCTATGTCTCTACACAGTAGATTAAAAATCCATCTATCCTTAAGGAAGCAATTTGTACACTAATCTATCCGGATCTATTACCATTCTCATGATGATCCTATGACTAGAAGCCTTTAGAATTTAAATACATGTCTCTAATTTTCAATATCTTAAGAGTATGTATCGAAACTAATTTCGTGGATGATTCAAGGACACATTACACTTGAATGAAAAAGAATTTATCCTTTTATTGATTATATCAATATATTAAGTAGGTGTCCATTGAGAGAGTATTTCATTTTGTTTTAAATAATCGAAGAACTCATTGGATAAGTATTCTCTTTCTTGATCCAATCGAAGAGTTTTAATACTTTTATCAGTTTGTTTTTTGATCATTCTTTGATACTCTTTAAATTTATCAAAAGCTTCAGATTTGTATTTCATTAAATACACATATCCAAACCTTGACCTATCATCAGTAAACGTGATGAAGTAAGAGTATCCACCTCTGGCTTGAGTCGATGTTGGACCACATACATCAGTATGTACAAGATCCAAAATGTCACTCATTCTATCTTCATATCCAGTAAATGGAGTCTTGATCATTTTTCTCATGAGGTAAGATTCACAAGTTTCATTTGATTCATAATTATAAATGTTGGTGCAAAAATCCATTGGCATTGGAGAAGCTGGAGTCGAGGGAGTCGCGGTCGCTGCCGGGACCTGCAAAGGAGGTCTAAACCGGAGTTGGGGGTGCTCCGGCAAGACCCTCCGATGCTCAAGTCAGGTCTCTGCCTCAACAAGAATGGAGTACTCGAACGAAAATTTTTGCAGAGTTTTTAGATAGAGATTAGAGCTTAAAGAATAACGTATCTGGGATCCCCTTTTTATAGGTAGAGGGTGCAACAGACTGATAGCGACGTTTGTAACCTCCTGGTAGTGGGCCGTTCAAGGCCATAAGGAGTTTGTTGCGGAGAGTAGTGGCGTCAGGGGTGGTTCAGAGCCACATGGAGCTTGTCGTGGGGAGTGGAGTAGTGTCTGTTGTCGCGACTTGTCAGAGAGTGGTGGAGTCGTATGAAATCCGTCACAGGAAGTGGAGCAAAGTCGTGGCCATTACTGTGGCCTGCCAGGGAGTTCAGGCCTGTCGGCCGAAGCTCGGTTGAGGTGTCCGACAGAGAGAGGTAGCTCTCCATCCGAGAGGAGCTCGAATGTTGCTGGCGAGCCCTCTACCATTGGGTGCCTTGGGCACTAGTACTACAGGCGAGGGTCATTTGCTGTAGGAGCTCGATCAGAGGCTTTCCGTAGATGAAGTTTGGTTTCACGCAGAATTCGACAGAAGGTCTACCGGCAGTGGATGTCGAATGGTGCTGGAGAGGTTCATCCACTGGAGGGGTCTGGCTGCTGGAGTCCATGTGTTGTAGGAGTTCATCCGGAACCCGTCCGTTACAGCAGTTCGGTCAGAGTCTGGTCTTCGTAGAAGTTCGGATGGGGATCATTTATCGAGGAAGCTCGGCCGAAGCCTGCCTGCAATAGAAGTTTGGAAGGAATTCGCTCACAATAGAAGCTTAGGTGGAGGCTTACAGTAGAAATCTGACATGGACCGCTCGTAGTAAAAATTTGGAGCAGACCGCTTGTAGTGGGGGCCCGGAGTCCGGCCCTTGCCAGAATTCGGATGAGGCCCACCTGCGATAGGAGCTTGGGGCTGAAGTTCGGCTCCCGTAGGAGCTCGGATGAAGTCTACCTGCAGTCGGAGTTCGGGGAAGAAGTTCGGCTCCCGTAGGAGCTCGGACGAAGTCTGCCTGCCCTCGGAGCTCGGGGAAGAAGTCCGGCTCCCGTAGGAGCCCGGATGAAGTCTAGAAGGTGGTCGACCACCGTAGAAACTTGAATGGAGTCCATCCATCATGGAGAATTCGGTCGACACTGGTGGGGGTTTATCCATTGGCAGGACTTGGGAACATTGCGGAGGCTCGGCCGTCGGAGAGGTTCGGGAAGATGTCACCGAAGGTCGGACGTCGGTAGAATCTCGGGAGTGTCACTCCTGACACGAACTTCGACTAGGAGATATTTTATACCCAACACCAGTCCTCCTACTTCCGAGTTTGAGTTTCGAATGAAGAAAGTACAGAGAAATTTTTACAGCCGAAGTTGCTCCCTTGAATCCTGTGCACGATCGCCCTCAGATATTTTGACATTTAATGAGTGCGTGCTGGGGTCCTTTCAAATCGGGGTGATCCAAAGAGACTTTTTGGAATTTCAGCTGGGGCGTTGCCCCAGGTACAGTGCAGTAATGGCCTTGTCAGTTGTCAGTCGCTTTTAGCCGCCTACTGTGGCGAGTGGGACACGTGGCGAACATGGGTCGGCCTGGGGAGATCCAGGATCATTATAGCATCGGATCCCAAGGTCTATTTAAACCCGCCCTTTCGCCTCCAGGAGTTTCATTCTGCCTGAAAGTCTTGTTGGTGCCCACCTTTTCTTCGAGAGCTCTGACCTTCCTTGGCGTCCGCTTTGGCCCTAGGCATTCTTTGAGTCATCCCTGTCCCTGCACCTCTGCATCCTTCGGAGCGACACAGGTTTGTCCCGGAGCTTTCGTTCCTTCTCTTGCCATCTAGGTGCCCCTTCTTCTCCATTTTTCTTCTGCCGCATTCCACTTGTTTGGTCCTCCACGAACCTTTTGCCTCTTATTTCGCCTGATCTCTCCGAGATTTTTAGGGTTCTTGCTTGAAATATCTTCTGGCACCTCCGTCTCTAGCGGTTCCAGGAGCTCATCTGCCTCAGTCCCCCAAAATCCTCATACTGTAGACGAACCCACATCTAGGGCTGGGCCTCGTCCGGCTTTTGTGTCGGGCACCATTCTCTATTCTCTGACTCTGGACGAACTTTTACTAATAAAGGTTCAGTATGGAGTTCCTCTGGAGTACGATCTGGAGCTTCCTGGTCCCGCCGATCGGGCTAGCACACCCCCACCTGGCCATTTCTACTTGTACCAGGAGGCTTTCCATGCTGGGCTCTGGCTCCCGCTTCCATCCTTCGTCGTCACTCTTTTTCGTTTTCTAGATATTTCTTTAGCTTTAGTCGCACCGAATTCCTTTAGGTTTTTGATAGGGTTCCTCTCCCTTTACCATGTAGTCGAAGTTCAGCCATCTCTTTCTTTGTTTAGGTATTTTTACATCTTCAAGCGCCACCCCTCGACAAAGGACTGGTGGTACTTCTTCCTCCAGTTCGGCAAGAAGGGGTTGCTGAAAGGTGCTCCCTCTTCTATCCATAACTGGAAGGAGAAGTACCTCTATGTCCAATGTCCGACCTTAGAGTTGGGATTGCCCCCTTGGGGCTCCTTGAGAGACTCTGTCCGTCGGGCTCCTAACCTGGGGGAGGATGACCTTCAGGCCGCCCGAAAGCTTCTTAGTTATCTAGCTCCTTCCCTTCCCAACCTTCTGAAGGAGTAGTTTATGTTCAACATCGGCTTGAGTCCCCTGGATCTTGCGAGTATTCCATCTTTCCTTTCTTCTTCTTTTCTTCTTCTCTCCCCCTCTTTCTCTTTTTTTTCCTTTTTTTTTTGACTGCGCGTCACCTCTTCATTTTTCACTCCATTACTGATCTCTTTTTCTTTCTCTCTCTTTTTTTTTTTTTTTTAGGAATGGACATCGAAGCAGCATGGATGCTTGCCAAGGGCCTCAAGGTTCACAAAAGAAAAGGCACTGCGGCCTCTAGGTCGGCAAAGAAGGCCAGAACGGAGGAAACGAGCTCGGCCATGCCTGCTCAGGCGGCTCTCACGGTCGATATTCCTTTAGACATCGAGCCCCCGATTCCCCGGGCCTCTTCAAGGAGTTCTCCCACCGAGGTTCCTGCCTCGGGGACCCACTTCGAGAAGGTGCCAGGGGTTGAGAGGGGGAGAAGAAAGAAGATGGTGGCCCGCAGGGTCAGCGGCCGCCGAGCCACCATCAAAGAATCCCACAGCTCCGAGGAAGAGCTGGTGGAGAATCCCTTTAATGACAGGGACTTGATAAAACGACTGATCGACGGGTGCTGTTGCCCAACTATGCAACCCAAGAGGGGGGGGTGAATTGGGTTTCTAAAAATTTTAAGCTCAACTAATTACTTATGAAAGATATTTGTTAAAAGCTTGATGAATGAGAAGAAGGACTTTAAATCAAGATTAATTTCCTAAAGCAAGAATGCAAGGATATAATAAAGAAATAAAGAGAAACAATAAAGCACACCATAAACACAAGGATTTATAGTGGTTCGGTGCCAACCTTGCACCTACATCCACTCCCCAAGCTCCTACTTGGGAATTCCAATCCACTATACTTGTATTCAACCCGAATACAAACATCGGAAACTCCGACACTAGCTATCCCAAGCTAGTCCACTTGTTGTCCGGGTACAAGCCAACCCAAAACACTCTGATTTCAGGTTCGGATCAACCTTTCCTTGTTTTGGAAACCCTCCAAAAATAAGAACAAATACTCACAAAGAGTAAAACAGTTTAGAGCATAAATAAATACAAGAATAGCTCCTTAAATGAGCGAATATAACAATAAAAATACTTTACTCAAATGAAGAATCTCCTTTTTGGATTTCCTCAATGTAGATGAAGAGTTGAATAAACGCTTGAGGAGAAGATGAACTTGATTGAAGACTTCTTGAAGGCTTTGAAAGAGCTCTTGATCAAGGTTGAAAAATAGGCTTGAAAAATTCTCTCTTTGAATACTCTTGAATGCCCTTTTGAACACTCTTGCTTTTCTCTTTCACAATCTCTCGTGTATATTGTAGATCTCTTGTCTCTCTCGTGTGGATTGTGGATCCCCTCTCTTTTTCATTTGTGTATTTCGTTGATCTCCTCGTGTATATTTTGGATCTCTGTATGTCTCATATATTTTCACCTTTTGAAACCTTTTATAGCATTAAGAAACAAGAGAAAATATATTAGGCAGAAAAAAAGCCGTTAGAGCATTTTTAGGGAGCATAAAAGATAATTAAAACGGGCAAAAAACTAGCCGTTGCGGACGATTTCCGTCGCAGGGGTCGACTCATGAGTCGACTCATGCCTTGTGGGTCGACTCATGAGTTGACTCACAGGTCATGCCAAGCCAAAAATCCAGCGTGCCAAGGGAAATTTTTGCGTGCCAATCAGCTCATTGTGCCATGAGTTGACTCATGAGTCGACTCATGCACTTCAAACCTTCATAACTTCAAAAATATAAGTCCAAAAATAATGAAATTTTTACCAATAGATTACAAATCATTTGTTCTACCAAATGATACTATCAAATCAGGATTTTAGTAAAATTATGATTTTGCCCCTGAAGAGCATAAAGACTTTTTCAATTAAAAAAAATATTTGTATCCCTTCAATCTGCTTTGTAATCATCAAAATCAATTTAGGAGCAACAATCTCCCCCTTTTTGATGATGACAAAACACTTGAACAAAAGTATTTATGTGAATGCATTATAGATGCTTAAAAAGAGTATGATTCTTTTGGCATGTAATATAAATGGTCATATACAAAAATACTTTGTCCATTTTCTTAAAGATTTGAAGATATGCTCATTGGATTATGTGATTTTGGTGTTAGAGCGAAAAATTTGTTTTTATTATCAGATTAAGCTGTAATTTGAAAATTTGCTCATTCTCATTTGATTTTGGTTTTAGCATCAGAGCAAAAAATAATTATGTGCTTTAATTGCTTTTGATACAAAAAATAATTATGTGTGCTAAAGCATGTTTAAGAGTTGATTTGGAAAGTGTATTAGATCATTTTGAGTTTAAGATGTATCAGAGCAAGAGAAAAATAAATTTTGCAATGTATCAGAGCAAGAAAAAAAAACAATTTTACAATGTAATCAGAAAAAATTTTACAATGTATCAGAGAAAATTTTACAATGTATCAGAGCAAATTTTATAATGTATCAGAAAAAATTTTACAATGTATCAGAGCAAATTTTATAATGTATCAGAGCAAGTTAAAAAAAAAATTTAAGATGTATCAGAGTAAGTTAAATTTCTTAAGATGTATCAAGGTAAATAAAATTTCAAAAGATATATCAGAGCAAGTTGGAATTTTGAAGTATATCAGAGCATATTTAAATTTTTAAAGCAAATTAGAGCATATGTAAAGAAGTAATTTAAAAGTTACTTATTTGCATTGTACTTAGCATTGTATTTTTGATATTGTTCTTTAGATTCTCCAAATCATTTATTAATTTCTCATAATTTGTAGTTTTGCTTTTGATGGGTTGCTTTTTCTTTAATTTCTCATCATTTATGATTTTGCTTTTGTTGGATTGCTTTTTGTTTAATTTCTCAAATTTAATTTCTTAAATTTTTGTTTAATTTCTCCCCCTTTTTGACATCATCAAACATGATTAACTCTTCCTTCTTCTGAAACATTCTTTAATTTCTCCCCCTTTAGAGTTTATCACAGATGTTTGCTCCCCCTTAATATACCAATTATTAACAGCAAACAACAACAAAGAGAAGACAATATTTCAACAAGGAGAATATATATAACCAAAATATGATCGTCATCATTACAAAAGGTAGAGATATAAGTAAAAGATGATACCATAAAACCATAATTGTTTCAATACATAGTTCATAATATAAAAGTCAACCAGCTAATTGTCAATACATGGCCCCAAAATACAGATCCTAGAACAAGACACTAACACTTAGGATCTAGTAATGATCAAGACAAGTCATGGATCGGAGTCATCAGATATGGGATGAGAAGCTGATGGGTCAGAAGTGCATCCTCTACCCCGTCTGCCTCTGGCACGAGCAGGAGAGCGAGATGAACTGGGAGGCTGAGAACGCTAAGAGGCTAAGGACTGAACAGAAAGGGTGAGTCTGATGGAATCAAGTACGTTCAGTGCTCTGGAAACAGACTGAAGTAGAGCAGTGAACTGAGTGGTTGCATGCTCACTCGATCTTCGAATCTCTTTCCTCAGTAACTCATATCCACCCTCCAGTGCTCCTCTGAGCCTGCCAGCCTCTGCAGTGAGGTCTGTGACCTCAATAGTTGACTCCTGTGGCTTGGGATGGGCCAAAGCAAGGACTTGCCCCTGCAAGTCAAGAACTCTGCCAGTCAGTCTCCAGACGGTGTCCTCAAGCTGCTGAATCCGGATGGACTGATCTGATATCATCTGAAACACAGTGGAGATGTGGGGAGTCATGGTCTGATCAGAAGAGGTGGCTCCTGGTGCAAAAGTAGTACTGCCCCACTGACTAGACAGCAAAGAAACCACACGCTGTGATATCTGCTCGATCTGATCGTCAGCCAGTCTGAACTCTGATTGAGGTGCTCTGCTCTCTGGCTGATACATTGGTGTGGGCATCCTAGTAAACTCTGAAGGGCCAGCCTCTGTATCAGGAAAGAACTGGATATTTGGTGATGCTGTCCTGAAGTCATGGACAGGAGATGATGGACCTTCTTCTTCAGCTCTGTCTTCAGTTCTGTCTTCAGCTCTCTCCTCAGCTCTCTCCTCAGCTCTTTCTTCAGAGCCCTTGATCCAACCACTATCAGTCTTTGTAAATCCCATTCGGTGTAGGGTGTGTTGGTTGAAAGTGTCCACATGAGAGAGCTTAGTAGAAGCCTCCCCCTCACAGCTAACTCCAAACCTCCTAAATACTCTAGTAAGGGCCATACCATAAGGCAAGTGTGCCTTGGATCTGTTCAAAGTCTCTCTCATGGCCTCTATCATAAGTGCAGGGAGGTTCAGGGGGGTCTGAGTGATGACATGAAACATGATACAAACATCTCTGCTGGAAAGTAAGTCATGCCTACCACTCCTAGGAAAGAAGAGCTTCGTTACCATCTGATGTAGGATCCTCATCTCAATAGACAAAATCTTTGCTTCCAATTTGTTTAAACTCCCTGAATAAGTTCCCCCTAGAATAACTCTGATCCCCTCTTCTTTTACTGGGAGTTCCATATAAGAGTAACCCTCACTAGGTAACTGAAGTATTTCTCCTAAAATACTAGAATCCAAGCAAATATCAATTTCCTTTACTGTTGAAGTCACTGACCCATTTCCATAATGTAGGTTCTGGTAGAATTCTCTAACTAGGTCAACATAGGTGACTTCCTTAAGGGAGCAGTAGAAATCTCATCCTTGATTTTTAATCTTACTTGCAAATGTAAAACCCTCTTTCTCAAAGAACCAAAAATCTATATTCTTCCCGGTTTCAACTTTTCTATCTGAAAGAGGATTCGCACTGGGGCTTAGGATGGATTGAGGGAGACCTTGAGCAGATACTGAAGCTGGAGTGGGAGCAGTGGAAGACTGACCAGCTTGCCTTTTCTTTTGGACAATTTCTTCAGGCTCACGGATTGACTTTCTTCTTTGGGGAAGCTTTATCTTTGGAGCCATATTCACTATAGTAGCAGGCAAGGAGACTTGGAGGAACACGTGAATGAGTGGAGGAGGGATCACAAGAGAGTGAAGAGGGATTTTGGTGGAGAAAAGAAGTGGATTTGGGAAGAACGGTGGAGTGCTAGGGCACGCTCCGACCGTGCCAAACAATGAGAGAAAGCACAGAAAATCCCTTTCCAAGGTGGCGATTTTTGGTGGAGAGGAAGAGGGAGAAGTGCCTCAAACTAAATCCTTGGATTTGGAGCAAAAGGAATTGGAGAAGTCGGCTTTTGGAAGGAAGAAGATGAGAAGATGAGTCGTCTCACGAACAGGGTCCCTAATAAAAACAATGAGCCCGTGGGAAGTTTGAGGAAATAATAAGTTTGCCATTGAGTCGACTCATGGGGGTCGACTCATGAAGTTCAGAAATTCAGAAAAAAATGTGAATAAATTCCAAAAAAATTTGAAATTTTGGGAGAAGGAGTTTTGCTCAAAGATAAGTTTTTAGAATGATAAACTTGAGCTTTTAGGACCAGGATAGATGTTGAAAATTGAGCTCTAAGAATTTTTGACATCAATTCTTGGAAATTGAGAAAAATTTAGGCATATGGATCTAGAATTCCTAGATTTCTCCTAATTTCACAGAATTTATCCTCACTAAGGGCCTTTGTAAAGATATCAGCTAATTGATTTCAGTGCAAACATATTCAAGAATTATATTTTTGTTTTGAACATGTTCTCTTATAAAATGATGTCTTATTTCAATATGTTTGGATCTTGAGTGTTGAATTGGATTTTTAGATAGATTTATGGCACTTGTGTTGTCACATCTTATTGGTGTTTCATTAAGTTTGATTCCAAAGTCTTCGAGTTGTTGCTTAATCCACAAGATTTGAGCACAACAACTTCCGGCTGCAATGTATTCGGCCTCAGCCGTAGACAGTGCCACCGAATTTTGTTTCTTGCTAAATCATGAGATTAGGTTAACTCCAAGAAATTGGCAAGTTCCACTTGTACTTTTTCTATCTAATTTACATCCAGCAAAATCAGCATCTGAATATCCTAATAAATCAATTTGTGAGTCCTTAGAGTACCATAACCCTAGTATTTGAGTACCATTTAAGTATCTAAGGATTCTTTTAACAGCATTCAAATGAGATTCTTTAGGATTAGATTGATATCTAGCACATAAACAAACACTAAACATGATATCAGGCCTACTTGCAGTTAAATATAATAATGAGCCAATCATACCTCTATAGTATTTTAAGTCTACACATTTACCTTCATCATCTTTGTCAAGCTTACATGAGGGACTCATTGGTGTGCCAATTGGTTTGCAGTTCTCCATTCCAAATCTTTTGAGTAGTTCCTTGGTGTACTTGCTTTGGGTGATGGAGATTCCCTCTTTTGATTGTTTGATTTGGAGTCCGAGGAAGAAGGTGAGTTCTCCCATCATGCTCATCTCGAACTCCCCCTGCATAAGCTTAGCAAAGTCTTGACAAAGGGATTCATTAGTAGACCCAAAAATTATGTCATCAACATAAATTTGTATAACTAGCATATCATTTTGATTTCTTTTAATAAAGAGGGTTGTATCTACATTACCTCTTGAAAAATCATTATTTAGTAGAAATTTGCTTAGCCTTTCATACCATGCTCTAGGTGCTTATTTTAATCCATATAAAGCTTTATTTAATCTAAAGACATGATTAGGAAAAGCATGATTTTCAAATCCAGGGGGTTGTTCTACATATACTTTTCAGCAATATATCCATTTAAAAATACACTTTTAACATCCATTTGAAATAACTTGAATTTCATAAAGCAAGCATATGCAAGTAGAAGTCTAATAGCTTCTAATCTAGCAACAGGTGCAAAGGTTTCATCAAAATCAATTCCTTCTTCTTGATTATATCCCTTAGCAACCAGTCTTGCTTTATTTCTAATTACATTTCCATGCTCATCTAATTTGTTTCTAAAGACCCATTTTGTGTCAATTATAGAATAATTTTTAGGTCTTGATACTAAGGTCCAAACATTATTTCTTTCAAATTGATTAAGTTCCTCTTGCATTGCATTAATCCAATTATGATCATTTTCAGCTTCTTCAAAAGTTTTAGGTTCAAGATGAGATACAAAAGCACAATAATTAACTACTTCTCTAAGTGAAGAACGGGTTTTTACCCCATGCATAGGATCACCAATAATTAACTCCTTAGGGTGGTTGTGAACATACCTCCATTCCTTGGGTAGGTCATTTGTACCTTGAGGTTGTTCTTGAATTTCTTCACCTCTCTCATCTTGTTCGTCTTCTTGATCCTTATCTTCTGGAGTTGCTGAATCTTTCAGAGGGATCTCCTTCATACCTTCTATTAGTGGATCTGCATCATCAACACCCTCATTCTTCCTTGAAGGAAGATCGTTAGATTCATCAAAAATAACATGTATGGACTCCTCAACTACTAAAGTTCTTTTGTTGAAAACTCTAAATGCTTTACTAGTGGAGGAGTAACCTAGAAAGATTGCTTCATCTGATTTTGCATCAAATTTTCCAAGTTTTTCTTTGCCATTATTTAATACAAAACATCGGCAACCAAAAACATGAAAATATGCAATATTTGGTTTTCTTCCTTTCCAAAGTTCATAGGGGGTTTTCTTTAAAAATTGTCTAATCAAAGCACGATTTAAAATGTAACATGCTGTGTTAATTGCTTCCGCCCAAAAATATCTTGGAAGGTTGCTTTCACAAAGCATGGTATGGGCCTTTTTTCTAAGGTTCTGTTTTTTCTTTCAACTACCCCATTCTGTTGGGGTGTCCTAGGAGCAGAGAAGTTATGGCCAATTCCATTTTCATCACAAAAATTTTCAAAATCTTGATTTTCAAATTCAGTTCCATGATCACTTCTAATATTTTGAATTGAAAATACTTTTTCATTAGTGACTTTTCGATGAAATTTAGTGAAAATATGAAAAGTTTTATTTTTGTGTGCCAAAAAGAAAATCCAAGTAAAATGAGAGTAATCGTCTATAATTACAAAGCCATATCATTTTTCTCCTAGACTAGTGGTTCTAGTTGGTCCAAATAAGTCCATATGTAAGAGCTCTAAAGGTCTAGAAGTTGAAACAGTATTTTTGGATTTAAATGAAACTCTAGTTTGTTTACCTAATTGGCATGCATCACAAATTCTATCCTTTTCAAAATTCAGTTTTGGCAAATCAAAAACTAATTCTTTCTTAATTAATTTTGAAAGAGAATGCATGCTAATATGTGCAAGTCTACGATGCCACAGCCAACTAGTCTCATTAACTTTAGCATTCAAGGAAACTAGGCATTGCATGTCTAATTTGGCTAAATCATTCAAATCTACCATATAAACATTGCCATGCCTATGTCCTATAACTTTAATGCCATCGTTAATAGGACTAGTCACAATGCAAACAGATGATTCAAAAACAACTTTATACCCTTTATCACAAAATTGACTAATGCTAAGTAAGTTATGCTTTAAACCTTTAACTAACAAAACATTTTCAATGTATTTGGAGGGAGTGATACCAATGTTACCTATCCCGATGATCTTTCCTTTGCCATTATCTCCAAAGGTGACCATCCCTCCATCCTTAGCATCAAGCGTGATGAATTGTGATTCATCACCAGTCATGTGTCTCGAGCATCCACTATCAAGATACCATTTCCTGTTTCCTCCTTGGGATGCTAGACACACCTGCAAGCAAAGGTCAAGTTTCTGTCTTAGGTACCCAAGCTTTCTTGGATCCTTTTAGGTTAGTCAAAATGGTTCCTTTTGGAACCCATATT
The DNA here is from genome assembly GCF_000442705.2 of Elaeis guineensis. NCBI lineage: Eukaryota > Viridiplantae > Streptophyta > Magnoliopsida > Arecales > Arecaceae > Elaeis > Elaeis guineensis. The sequence continues at coordinate 41,634,078 of NC_026005.2, forward strand.
TTCTTTATAGTTGTGTTTGCAGATTTGTTAATAAGGCATGTGTATGATTTATGTCCTATTCTACCACATTTGAAACAAGTAAAATTTGTAGACTTGTTACTTGAATAATTTACATAAATATTCTTCAGAAATTTTTGTTTCTTCAAGGGGTTATAGCCAAGTCCAGCCTTATCATATACAGCTTTTTGATTTTCAAGAATCATATTTAGTTTGTTTGAACTTAAGATGAACTTATCTACTATAGGTTTCAGCTTGTTAATTTCATTCTTTAAGCTTTGATTTTCTTGAATCAAGGTGGATTTTTCAATTGAAAGGTTTTCAGCTTGTTCCACTAAGGACTGATTTTTCATTTTCAGTTCTTTGTTTTTCATCCCTAGTTTCTTTAATTCATCAATTAAATCATAGAATGCTTCATGCAATTCTTCAAAAGTAAATTCACTAGGGGATTCAGAAGTTACCTCATTTTCGTGTGCCATAAGGCACAGGTTGGCTTGTTCTGTTGAGGTTTCCTCATCGGAGCTTGAGTCATCACTCGCACTCCAAGTCGCCATCATTGCTTTCTTTTTGAACTTTTTGGGACCTTTCTTCAGTTGTGGACATTCGGATCTGAAATGTCCCGGCTTCTTGCACTCGTAGCATATAAGGGGTTGATCCTTCTCTTTCTCTTTGCTTTGTTCCCCTTTTGTGAATGACTTCTTTCTCATCCCCTGTTTCCTTTTTCTTAGGAACTTCTTGAATCTCCGGGTGATGAGTGCCATATCTTCATCCTGTTCTTCATCTTCAGTGTCATCCGTTTCATCATCAGGCGAAGTTGTGGATTTGAGGGCAATGGTTCTTTTCTTTTTGACTTCATCCTCTTGATGTTGCTTCATGTTAAGTTCATGAGTCATTAAGGATCCAAGAAGCTCTTCTAGAGGTAGAGTGTTCAAGTCCTTTGCTTCTTGGATGGCAGTCACCTTGGCTTCCCAAGTTCTTGGCAATGACCTGAGAATCTTCCTTACTAGCTCACTGTTAGTATAAGATTTGCCAAGACTTTTCAAACCATTAATTATATCAGTAAAATGAGTAAACATAGCAGTTATGGACTCATCATGCTCCATTTTAAACAATTCATATTTATGCACAAGCATATTTATTTTAGACTCTTTTACTTGACTTGTTCCCTCATGGGTTACTTCTAACCTATCCCATATTTTTTTAGCAGATGCACAAGTAAAAATGCGATTAAATTCATTTGCATCAAATGCACAATAAAGAACATTCATAGCTTTAGCATTTAATTGTGCCAATTTCTTATCAACCTCATCCCATTCTTTCTCGGGTTTGGTTGACTCCTCACCATCTATAATCTTGGTGAGTGTGTGAGGACCGTTCACTATGATACTCCACATATCATAGTCGAGTGCTTGTATGAATATCTTCATCCGAGCTTTCCAATAGGTGTAATTAGACCCATTGAAAAGTGGAGGTCGGTTTGTAGATTGCCCCTCGGCTAGAGAAGTACCGATATGGGTTGCCATAGATCTTTGGCTCTTTGATTGTTAGATCAAAGAAGGGCTAGAGCACCGGGCTCTGATACCACTTGTTGCCCAGCTATGCAACCCAAGAGGGGGGGTGAATTGGGTTTCTAAAAATTTTAAGCTCAACTAATTACTTATGAAAGATATTTGTTAAAAGCTTGATGAATGAGAAGGACTTTAAATCAAAATTAATTTCCTAAAGCAAGAATGCAAGGATATAATAAAGAAATAAAGAGAAACAATAAAGCACACCACAAACACAAGGATTTATAGTGGTTCGGTGCCAATCTTGCACCTACATCCACTCCCCAAGCTCCTACTTGGGAATTTCAATCCACTATACTTGTATTCAACCTGAATACAAATGTCGGAAACTCCGACACTAGCTATCCCAAGCTAGTCCACTTATTTTTCGGGTACAAGCCAACCCAAAACACTCTGATTTCAGGTTCGGATCAACCTTTCCTTGTTTTGGAAACCCTCCAAAAACAAGAACAAATACTCACAAAGAGTAAAACAGTTTAGAGCATAAATAAATACAAGAATAGCTCCTTAAATGAGTGAATATAACAATAAAAATACTTTACTCAAATGAAGAATCCCCTTTTTGGATTTCCTCAATGTAGATGAAGAGTTGAATGAACGCTTGAGGAGAAGATGAACTTGATTGAAGACTTCTTGAAGGCTTTGAAAGAGCTCTTGATCAAGGTTGAAAAATAGGCTTGAAAAATCCTCTCTTTGAATACTCTTGAATGCCCTTTTGAACACTCTTGCTTTTCTCTTTCACAATCTCTCGTGTATATTGTAGATCTCTTGTCTCTCTCGTGTGGATTGTGGATCCCCTCTCTTTTTCTTTTGTGTATTTCGTTGATCTCCTCGTGTATATTTTGGATCTCTGTATGTCTCATGTACTTTTACCTTTTGAAACCTTTTATAGCATTAAGAAACAAGAGAAAACATATTAGGCAGAAAAAGAGCCGTTAGAGCATTTTTAGGGAGCATAAAAGGCAATTAAAACGGGCAAAAAACTAGCCGTTGCGGATGATTTCCGTCGCAGGGGTCGACTCATGAGTCGACTCATGAGTCGACTCACAGGTCGTGCCAAGCCAAAAATCCAGCGTGCCAAGGGAAATTTTTGCGTGCCAATCAGCTCATTGTGCCATGAGTTGACTCATGAGTCGACTCATGCACTTCAAACCTTCATAACTTCAAAAATATAAGTCCAAAAATAATGAAATTTTTACCAATAGATTACAAATTATTTGTTCTACCAAATGATACTATCAAATCAGAATTTTAGTAAAATTATGATTTTGCCCCTGAAGAGCATAAAGACTTTTTCAATTAAAAAAAATATTTGTATCCCTTCAATCTGCTTTGTAATCATCAAAATCAATTTAGGAGCAACAGGTGCATCCTGCCCGAAGTCATCCAGAGGATCGTTTGCGTCGATCCCGAACAGCGGGTTTGGGACTCTCTAGGGTCCTTTCTCGAGGTAAATAGATTCACTTTCCTCCTTCCCCTCGCCCCTTCATTCAATTAACTTCTCAACTTTCATTTTGACCTCCTGGCCACCCTTGCAGATCGGGCACCAGCTCCTCACCAACATCGAGGCGACGAATAGGGCGAGGAGGGACACCATCCAGGTGGAGGAGGGCCGTCGGGCCGAGGCCGCCCGCCTCAAGGAAAAGGCTGCCGAGGTAGCCAACCTCCAAGAGGCCCTTGAGAAAGAAAAGCAGGCCTCGGAGGAGATGGTGAGGAAGGCAGAGGCCGAGGTCCCAAATTTGATGGAGCAGATTTCGGTTCTGATCTCGGAGGCCAGGGTCCAAGCGGTGGAGGAGTTCAAGGCCTCTGCTGAGATGAGGGACCTGAACGTCAAGTTCGGCCAAGATGCATTCATCAAAGGATTTGAGCTCTGCCAAGAGAAGATGGTCAAGAAATTTCCTGAGCTCGACTTCAGCTTCTTGGATGAGGCATCTGAAGATGAAGCCCGGCCCTCTCCTGCTGCCACTACCACCGCAGCCCCCCTTCCAAGAACACCGAGCTTCCCAACTCCTGCTTCGGAGGTCTGAGACCTCTGACTTTGTATTTTTCTTTTACTGTGATTTCTTTCTCTTTTGTCTTTAAGAAATATTCAATCAATAAAATTAGATTTCTCCTTATGGGGGGCTTCTCTGCTCTTTTCTTTTCTTTTTTTTTTTTGCAATGAGCCGCACCTTGACGCTTTTATCTCCCGATGGCAGTGTCCTGTCAAAGCGCTTCCCTTGCCACAGGGAGTTCTACTGAAGTCCACGATCTGACATCTGAGGAAGAAAGTTCGTCATTTAACAAAAAAGTCGAAGGAGATAGAGGACGAACTTCGCAGGCTGAGGGAGAGCCACTCTGAGGCCACTGCGGAAACCACCTACTTTCGAAACCTCCACGTGAAGGGGACTATGGAGTACAGTCAAGGGAAAGTGAACTTCGAAAAGGAGCTCGAGGAACATAAGAAGCGTGCCAGCGACCGATCTTGGGCTCAAGCTTCCAAGATTAGCTCTCTTGGAGCGGAGCTGTTGGCTGCACAGGAGAGGATCGACCAGTTGGACGGAAGCTCATCCTAGCTTTCGACTCGGGCCGACAGCGATCGAGAATGGTCGAAGAAGTTCTCCGATCTTCAGCAACAGCTCCAGGATGCCGAGGCAAACTATAATGCGTACCGGGCTAGCTGGTGCAAGCAGGTGGACGACTACAAGAGGAAGCTTAGGATGGCGACCGACGAGGTTGCCCACCTTCAAAGGCAGTTATCTGAAGGAGCCCAGCTTGCTCTTGTTTGGGATCTCGACAAACTCCAATCCCTGAGAGGAACCATAGAAGAGCTATCCGTTGCCCTTGGGGAGGGGAAGGCTGAGCTGCAATAGTTGAAGATCCAGCTGGTATACGAGCAGCAGACGGTCAAAGACACGGAGGCAGAATCCGAGGTCCTGAGAAAGAGGCTCCGAGAGGCGAAGAATGAAAGCCAACGGTTTCATCGAAGGTATATGGAGATGCTAATGAGGGAGAAAGAATTGGAAGAAGAAGTTGAAAGCTTAAGGCACTCCCTGATGAGGGTCGAAGCTGAAAGTTTGAAGTCAGAAGAAGCCGGGCCCCCTTAGGGCTCTTTTTGCCTTTCATCCTTCTATGTGTCTTCTTTTGCCATTTTTTTTTCTTTTTGGCCTTCTGGGCTCTATAACGCATACCTTGCTAAAGAAAGGAAAAGGAGATTTTTGTTACCTTGCCCGTGCGCTGTGTTGAATTGTCGTCCGCCGGACTTCTTCCATTTTTGTCTCGTTCGATGTCGATGTTGTCCGAAGGTTTCTTGTTCATTTTTGTATTAGGTCGTCATTACCGAATTCCTTGTGTTTTTTGATTTGTTCGACGTCGACATCATTTGAAGGTTCCTAGCCATCATCGTGTTGATTTGCCTTTTCGTTCGTGACCGTAGATCTCTCTTTCTCTTTTTCCTTCCTCCTTTTAAGTAAGGGTTTTCCCTAGCTTTTTATGGGGTCACGGTAGCGTAGAAGGGCCGTCGAGAAGGTTCTCTTCTTTCTTATCAGGTCTCGAATGGCCGGACCTTAGTTGGTGTCAGGATGAGGTTCTTCCCCTATTTCTGATGCAGTCGATTTCAGCTCAGGTTAGGATGAGGTTCCTCCCCTATTCCTAACAGGGCTGTGGGGGCACATATGGGTGTTGCAGGGCCTCTCCCCCCATCCGATCTAAGGGTAATCAGGCCTTCGACTTTGCTCATGTTAGGACGAGGTTCTCCTCCTGTCCCTAACAGGGCGGTGGGGGCACATATGGGTGCTGTCGGGCCTCTCCCCCCATCCAGTCTAAAAATAATCGAGCCTTCGGCCTTGCTCATGTTAGGGTGAGGTTCTCCTCCTGTCCCTAACATGGCTGTGGGGGCACATAAGGGCATTGTAAGGCCTCTCCCTCCATCCGGTCTAAAAATAATCAGGCCTTCGACCTTGCTCATGTTAGGGCGAGGTTCTCCTCCTGTCCCTAACATGGCTGTGGGGGCACATAAGGGCGTTGTAGGGTCTCCCCCCTATCCGATCTAAAAATAACCGAGCCTTCGGCCTTGCTCATGTTAGGGCGAGGTTCTCCTCCTGTCCCTAACATGGCTGTGGGGGCACATAAGGGCATTGTAGGGCCTCTCCCCCCATCCGGTCTAAAAATAATCGGGCCTTCGGCCTTGCCCATATTAGGATATGTTTTCGTTGTCTGAATGGGTTATCCCCTGTCGTTACAAGTTCATGCAAAAAGGGAAAGATATGCAAATCTGAAAGGAATCTTGATTTAAAGCGAAGTCGTTCGTAATACATTTATAGGTTTTTCAAATCTCAGGGCTGTAGAAGGTCTGCTCCCCGTCAAGGTCCTCTAGAGATAGAGTTGATGATCCCAATTGGAGGCCGATCTCTAGACTGCTCTTCCCTCCTCGACGGCTCAGGTTATGGCAGGGCCCTTGGCCGATCCTCTCTACCCTCAGGCCGGTGTCGAATGAACCTATCGAGCCGATCTCGTCTGATGAGCTCCTCGATCTCATCTCAGAGTTGAATGCATTCCTCTATGTCATGGCCATGGTCATGATGGTAGAGGCAGAACTTGTTAGGATTGAGCTTCCTGGGGTTTGTGCGCATCCTTTCTGGCCTAGGAAGCTGCTCTCTGACTTCCATCAGTACCTGGGTTTTCGACGCGTTGAGGGGGGCATAGCTGCAGAATCTTCCTGAGGGAGAGCTCCATCGAACCCTGCACTCTGGGCTTCTCTGCCTGCATGCTCGGAGAGGAGTCTGGGCACATTTGTACCCGAAAGGAGTTCGAGAATGTGGTCGAGCTTCTCGAGGGCCTTTTTCGACTGTGGGCTTACTCGAGTCTCCTGCCTGTCGCTCCCTCGTGGTCTCCTCATCCTTCATCTTGAAGGCTTCTTCTACTCGGGTGTATCCTTCGGCCTGAGCCAGCAAATCGGCAAAATTTTTGGGGTACTTCTTTTCCAGGGAGAATAGAAGGTCATTCTTTTGAAGGCCGCCTTTCAGAGCGGCCATCACGATCGATTGGTCCAAGTTCCAGACCTCCAACACGGTGATGTTGAAACGGTTGACGTAAGCCCGAAGGGACTTTCCCTCCCTTTGCTTGATGTTGATGAGGGACTCCGAACCCCTCCGGGGATGTCGGTTGCTAACAAAATGAGCCACAAACTGGTGACTCATCTGATCAAAAAAAAGATGGTACCCGACTTCAGCATTGAGTATCAGTTTCTCGCTGCTCCCTTCAAGATGGATGGGAAAGCTCAACATAGGATGGCGTTTGGCGCACCATGGAGTAGCAACATTGTCCGAAAGGCCTCCAGGTGGTCAATTGGGTCCGAAATCCCGTCGTAGCTGTTGCCCAGCTATGCAACCCAAGAGGGGGGGTGAATTGGGTTTTAAAAATTTTAGGCTTAACTAATTACTTGTAAAAATTATATATCAAAAGCTTGATGAATGAGGAGAGAGACTTTAGTTTGAGATTAATTACTTAAAACAAGAATGCAAGGATATAATGGAGAATTAAAGAAAAACAATAAAGCATGCCACAAACACAATGATTTATAGTGGTTCGGTGCCAACCTTGCACCTACATCCACTCCCCAAGCTCCTACTTGAGAATTCCAATCCACTGTACTTTGTATTCAACCCGAATACAACCATCGAAAACTCCGACACTAGCTATCCCAAGCTAGTCCACTTATTTTTTGGGTACAAGCCGACCCAATACACTCCGATTTCAGGTTCGGATCAACCTTTCCTTGTTTTGGAAACCCTCCAAAACAAAAACAATTACTCACAAGATAAAATCAGTTTAGAGCACAAATAAGTACAAGAATAGCTCCTTAAGTGAGCGAATATAACAATAAATACGCTTTACTCAAATGAAGAAGCCCCTCTTGGATTTCCTCAAAGTGGATGAGAGATGAAGTAAATGCTTGAGGAGTTGGTGAGCTTGATTGATGGCTTCTTGAAGGCTTTTAAATGAGCTCTTGTATGATGTTGAGTAGTTGGCTTGAAAAACCTTCTCTTGAATGCACTTGAATGTCCTCTTGAATGCTCTTGATTTTCTCTTTTCAAATCACTTGAATGCCTCTTGGATATTTGGATCTCTCTCTATTTTGTTTTTCACCTTTTGAAACCTTTTATAGCCTTAAGAGACAAAGAAAAACAAACTAGACAGAAAAAGAGCCGTTAGAGCACAAAAAGCAGCATTAAAAAGCAACCAAATCTGGCCAAAAACTAGCCGTTACAGGCAAATCCCGTCATATGAGTCGACTCATGAGTCGACTCATGCCTCAGGGGTCGACTCATGAGTCGACCTCTGTTGCAAAGTCCAGAGATTTGGTTTCTAGATTTTCTTGGCCCAAAACAGCAGAAGTCGACTCATGAGTCGACTCATGCCTTGTGGGTCGACTCATGAGTCGACTCACAGGTCGTGCCAAGCCAGAAAACCAGCGTGCCATGACTAATCTTTGCGTGCCAATCAGCTCATAGTTTCATGAGTTGACTCATGAGTCGACTCATGAACTTCAAACCTTCATAACTCCAAAAATATAAGTCCAAAAACCATGAAACTTTCACCAATAGATTACATATCATTTGTTCTACACGATGATGCTATCAAATCAGAGTTTTGATGAAATTATGATTTTGCCCCTGTAGAGCATAAGGTCTTTTTCAAATAAAAAATATTTGTATCCCTTCAAACTATTTTGTAGTCATCAAAATCAATCTAGGAGCAACAATCTTCCCCTTTTTGATGATGACAAAACATTTGAACAAAAGTATTTTTCTGAATCATGAATTTCAACAGATTGTATTTTAGGTGCATATGCTTGAAAAGAGTATGATTCTTTTGGCATGTGATACAAATGGTTGTATGCATAAATGGTTTGTCCATTTGCTTAAAGATTGGAAGATATGCTCATTGGATTATTGTTTTGGTGTTAGAGCAAAAAATTTGATTTTATTATCAGAGCAAGAAAAAAAAAATTTTCTCAATTCTCAAAACTAGTCATGTGTGCCAAAGCATATTTAATAGTTGATTTAGAAAGAGTATTAGATCATTTAAGTTTAAGATGTATCAGAGCAAGAGAAATGAAAATCCTGCAATGTATCAGTGTAGGGAAAACAATTTTACAAAGTATCAGAGAAAAATTTTGCAAAGTATCAGAGTAATAAAAATAGTTTTTCAATGTATCAGAGTAAAATTGAGTAATGTATCGGAGTAGTAAAAAAATTGTCAAAGTATTAGAGCAATGTATTCAATATATCAGAGTGGGTTTGGAATTTGAAAGCCTATCAAAGCATATTCAATGGTTTACGGCAAATCAGAGTATGAGTAATTTTAAAAGTTACTTATTTGCAGTATATTTAGCATTTGTACTTAAAATTGTCAATGTATTAATTTCTCATAATTTGTAGTGTTTGCTTTTGATAGATTTCTTTGTGTTTAATTTCTCCCCCTTTTTGACATCATCAAACAAGGTTAAGTCCTTTTTCTGAAGCATTCTTTAATTTCTCCTCTTGTAGGGTTTGCTCCCCCTTAATGAAGCAACTATTAACAGCAATCATAAAATGATAATACCATAAAGAGAAGACAATATTTCACAAAAGAGAAATATAACCAAAGTAAGATAATCATCATTCCAAAGGTAAAGCCATAATTGTTTCAGTACATAGATTGTAACATAAAAAGTATCATACAAAGTCAACTAGCTCATGTCAATACATGGCCCCAAAAATACAGATCCTAGAGAGGACTAAACACTAAGACCTAGGATCAAGAACTGATCAATGATCAGAATCATCAGAAATGTGATAAGGAGCAGATGGATCTGGATCTGAGATGCATCCTCGACCCCATCTGCCTCTGGCACGAGAGGAAGAACTGGCACGAGCAGGCGAACGGGAGGAACTGGGTGGCTGAGAACGCTGAGAAGCTAGGGACTGAACTGAAAGGGTAAGTCTGATGGAGTCAAGTACAGTCAGTGCCCTGGAGACAGCCTGGAGAAGTGCAGTGAACTGAGTAGTAGCTTGCTCACTTGATCCTCTGATCTCCTTCCTCAGTAACTCATAACCGCCCTCAAGAGCTCCTCTGAGTCTGCCAGCCTCTGCAGTGAGATCAGTGACCTCAATCGTAGACTCCTGAGGCTGAGGGTGTGCCAAATCGAAGACCTGCCCCTGTAACTCGAGAACTCTGCCAGTCAGTCTCAGTACAGTATCCTCAAGCTGCTGAATCCTCATGGACTGATCTGCCATCATCTGATATACTGTGGAGATGTGGGGAGTCAAAGTCTGATCAGTAGAAGTAGCCCCTGGTGCAAGCGAAGTACTGCTCAACTGACTCGACAATAATGAAGCCACATGCTGTGAAATCCGCTCAATCTGATCATCAGACAGTGTGAACTCTGACGGAGGTGCTCTGCTCTCTGGCTGATGCACAGGTGTGGGTATCCTGGTAAACTCAGAAGGGCCAGCCTCTGGATCCGGAAAGAACTGTATATCTGGTGAAGCTGCCCTGAAGTCATGAACAGGAGATGATGGACCTTCTTCTTCTTCAGCTCTGACTTCAGTTCTGTCTCCTGCTGTATCCTCAGCTCTTTCCTTTGCTCTCTCCTCAGCTCTCTCTTCAGCTCCCCTGATCCAACCACCACCAGATTTTGTGAATCCCATTCGATGCAGGGTGTGTAGGTTGAAGGTATCAACATGAGACAGTTTGGTGGGAGCCTCCCCCTCACAACTAACTCCAAACCTCCTGAAAACTCTAGTCAGGGCCATACCATAAGGCAAATGTGCCTTAGATCTGTTCAGAGTCTCTCTCATGGCCTCTATCATAAGTGCTGGGAGGTTTAGGGGGGTTTCTGTGATAATGTGAAACATAATGCATATGTCCCTGCCTGACAGAAGATCGTGCCTACCACTCCTAGGGAAGAAAAGTTTTGTGACCATTTGATGTAAGATTCTCATTTCTATAGGTAAAATCTTGGCCTCTAGTTTATTCAAATTCCCTTGGTAGGTTCCTCCAAGTAGAACACTTATACCTTCTTCTTTCACGGGGAGTTCCATGTATGCATAACCTTCACTAGGTAAGTGTAAAATCTCCCCTAAAATGACAGGATCCAGACAGATATCAATCCCTTTCACAGTTGAAGTTACTGACCCATTTCCATAAATAAGATTCTGATAAAACTCCCTAACAAGGTCAACAAAGGTGACTTCTTTGAGTGAACAGTAAAAGCTCCATCCCTGATTTTTGATCTTACTTGCTAAAGAAAATTCCTCACTTTCAAAGAACCGGAAGTCAATGTTTTTCCCGGTTTCTACTTTTCTATCTGAGAGAGGGTTCTTACTGGGGGTTTGAGAAGACTGTGAAGGACCTTGAACTGAAGCTGGAATGGGAGCAGAGGAGGACTGTGCCGCTTGCCTTTTCCTTCTGACACTTTCTTCAAGTTCCCGGACAGACTTTCTCCTTTGGGGAAGTTTCATTTTTGGTGCCATAACCTCTTCAATACCAGGCGAGGAGACTTGAGGAGCAAGTGAGAGAGTGGAGGAAGGATCACAAGAGAGTGATTTGAGGTTTTGGAGGAGAGAATGAGTGGATTTGAGAGGGACGGTGGAGTGCTAGGGCACGCTCCAACCGTGAAGAACAAGGGAAGAGGTCACAAAAGAACCTTTCCCGGAGTGGCTATTTGCGATGGAGAGGAGGCGGGAGGAGTTCCACTAGCTCAAGCCTTGGAAATGGAGCAAATGGGAGAAGGGAGAATGGATTTCGGAAGGAGGAAGACGAGCGTGAGGGTCGGCTCACGAACAGTAATTCAAAATATAAACCCTTCAGCCCGTTGGAAGTTGCTGGGAATTACAAGTTTGCCATTGAGTCGACTCATGGGGGTCGACTCATGAAGTTCAGAAAATCAAGAAAAATATGAATAAATTCCAGAAAAATTTGAAATTTGGGGAAAAGGAGTTTAGCTCTAAGATGAGTTTTTAGAATGAAAAACTTGAGCTTTTGGGACCAAGAAAGGTGTTGGAAATTGAGCTCTTAGGAAATTTTGACCATAAATCATTGGAATTTGAAAATTAATTCAGGCAAATGGATCAAGAATTCCTAGATTTCTCCTAATTTCACAGAATCTATCCTCACTAAGGGCCTTTGTAAAGATATCAGCTAATTGATTTTCGATGCAAACATATTCAAGAATTATATTTTTGTTTTGAACATGTTCTCTTATGAAGTGATGTCTTATTTCAATATGTTTGGATCTTGAGTGTTGAATAGGATTTTTAGATAGATTTATGGCACTTGTGTTGTCACATCTTATTGGTGTTTCATTAAGTTTAATTCCAAAGTCTTCGAGTTGTTGCTTAATCCACAAGATTTGAGCACAACAACTTCCGGCTGCAATGTATTCGGCCTCAGCCGTAGACAGTGCTACCGAATTTTGTTTCTTGCTAAACCATGAGATTAGGTTAACTCCAAGAAATTGACAAGTTTCACTTGTGCTTTTTCTATCTAGTTTACATCCAGCAAAGTCAGCATCAGAATATCCTAATAAATCTATTTGTGAGTCCTTAGAGTACCATAACCCTAAAGTTTGAGTACCATTTAAGTATCTAAGGATTCTTTTAACAGCATTCAAATGAGATTCTTTAGGATTAGATTGATATCTAGCACATAAACAAACACTAAATATGATATCAGGCCTACTTGCAGTTAAATATAATAATGATCCAATCATACCTCTATAGTATTTTAAGTCTACACATTTACCTTCATCGTCCTTGTCAAGCTTACATGAGGGACTCATTGGTGTGCCAATGGGTTTGGAGTTCTCCATTCCAAATCTTTTGAGTAGTTCCTTGGTGTACTTGCTTTGGGTGATGGAGATTCCCTCTTTTGATTGTTTGATCTGGAGTCCGAGGAAGAAGGTGAGTTCTCCCATCATGCTCATCTCGAACTCCCCCTGCATAAGCTTAACAAAGTCTTGACAAAGGGATTCATTAGTAGACCCAAAAATTATGTCATCAACATAAATTTGTATAACTAACATATCATTTTGATTTCTTTTGATAAAGAGGGTTGTATCTACATTACCTCTTAAAAAATCATTATTTAGTAAAAATTTGCTTAGTCTATCATACCATGCTCTAGGTGCTTGTTTTAATCCATATAAAGCCTTATTTAATTTAAAAACATGATTAGGAAAGGCATGATTTTCAAATCCAGGGGGTTGTTCTACATAAACTTCTTCAGCAATAAATCCATTTAAAAATACACTTTTAACATCCATTTGAAACAATTTGAATTTCATAAAGCAAGCATATGCAAGTAGAAGTCTAATGGCTTCTAATCTAGCTACTGGTGCAAAGGTTTCATCAAAATCAATCCCTTCTTCTTGATTATATCCTTTAGCAACCAATCTTGCTTTATTTCTAATTACATTACCATGCTCATCTAATTTGTTTCTAAAGACCCATTTTGTGCCAATTATTGAACAGTTTTTAGGTCTTGAAACCAAAGTTCAAACATTATTTCTTTCAAATTGATTAAGTTCCTCTTGCATTGCATTAATCCAATTATGATCTTTTTCAGCTTCTTCAATAGTTTTAGGTTCAAAATGAGATACAAAAGCACAATGATTAAACACGTCTCTAAGTGAAGAGCGAGTTTTTACACCATGCATAGGATCACCAATAATTAACTCCTTAGGGTGGTTGTGAACATACCTCCATTCCTTGGGTAGGTCATTTGTACCTTGAGGTTGTTCTTGAATTTCCTCACCTATCTCATCTTGTTTGTCTTCTTGTTCCTTGTCCTCTGGAGTGGCTGAATCTTTCAGAGTGATCTCCTTCATACCTTCTATTAATGGATCTGCATCATCAACACCCTCATTCTTCCTTGAAGGAAGATCGTTAGATTCATCAAAGACAACATGAATGGACTCCTCAACTACTAAAGTTCTTTTATTAAAAACTCTAAAAGCTTTACTAGTAGAGGAGTAACCCAGAAAGATTGCTTCATCTGATTTTGCATCAAATTTATCAAGTCTTTCCTTGCTATTATTTAATACAAAACATCGGCAGCCAAAAATATGAAAATATGCAATATTTGGTTTTCTTCCTTTCCAAAGTTCATAGGGGGTTTTCTTTAAAAATTGTCTGATCAAAGCACGATTTAAAATGTAACATGCTGTGTTAATAGCTTCCGCCCAAAAATATCTTGGAAGGTTGCTTTCACAAAGCATGGTACAGGCCATTTCTTTTAAGGTTCTGTTTTTCCTTTCAACTACCCCATTTTGTTGGGGTGTTCTAGGAGCAGAGAAGTTATGGCCGATTCCATTCTCATCACAAAATTTTTCAAAGTCTTGATTTTCAAATTCAGTTCTATGGTCACTTCTAATATTTTGAATTGAAAATCCTTTTTCATTAGTGACTTTTCGATGAAATTTAGTGAAAATATGAAAAGTTTCATCTTTGTGTGCCAAAAAGAAAACCCAAGTAAAACGTGAATAATCATCTATTATTACAAAACCATATCATTTTCCTCCTAGACTTGTGGTTCTAGTTGGTCCAAATAAATCCATATGCAAAAGCTCTAATGGTCTAGAAGTTGAAACAATGTTTTTGGATTTAAATGAAACTCTAGTTTGCTTACCTAGTTGACATGCATCACAAATCCTATCTTTTTCAAAATTCAGTTTAGGCAAGCCATGAACTAATTCTTTCTTAATTAATTTTGAAAGAGAATGCATGCTAATGTGAGCAAGTCTACGATGCCAAAGCCAACTAGTCTCATTAACTTTAGCATTTAAGGATACTAGGCATTGCATGTCTAATTTGGCTAAATCATTTAGATCTACCATATAAACATTGCCATGTCTATGTCCTATAAATTTGATGCCATCATTAATAGGACTAGTCACAATACAAACAGATGATTCAAAAACTACTTTATACCCTTTATCATAAAATTGACTAATGCTAAGTAAGTTATGCTTTAAACCTTTAACTAACAAAATATTTTCAATATATTTGGAGGGAGTGATACCAATGTTACCTATCCCGAAGATCTTTCCTTTGCCATTATCTCCAAAGGTGACCATCCCTCCATCCTTAGCATCAAGCATGATGAATTGTGATTCATCACCAGTCATGTGTCTCGAGCATCCACTGTCCAAATACCATTTCCTGTTTTCTCCATGGGATGCTAGACACACCTGCAAACAAATATCAAGTTTTTGTTTTAGGTACCCAAGCTTTCTTGGGTCCTTTTTGGTTAGTCAAGATGGTTCCTTTTGGAACCCATATTTTCTTTACAGTTATGTTTGCACAAGTGTAAGATTTATGTCCTATTCTACCACATTTAAAACAAGTAGTATTGGTAGGCTTGTTACTTGAATAATTTACATAAATATTTTTCAGAAATTTTTGTTTCTTTAAGGGGTTATAGCCAAGTCCGGCCTTATCATATACGGCCTTTTGATTTTCAAGAATCATATTTAGTTTGTTTGAACTTAAGGTGAATTTATCTACTATAGGTTTCAGCTTATTAATATCATTCTTTAGGCTTTGGTTCTCTTGAAGCAAAGTAGATTTTTCAATTGAAAGATTTTCTGCTTGTTTTACTAAAGACTGATTTTTTAATTTTAGTTCTTTGTTTTTCATTCCTAGTTTCTTCAATTCATCAATTAAATCATTGAAGGCTTCATGCAATTCTTCAAAAGTAAATTCACTAGGGGTTTCAGAAATTACCTCATTATCGTGTGCCATAAGGCACAGGTTGGCTTGTTCTGTTGAGGTCTCCTCATCGGAGCTTGAGTCGTCGCTCGCACTCCATGTGGCCATTATTGCCTTCTTTTTGAACTTTTTGGGACCTTTCTTCAATTGTGGACATTCGGATTTGAAGTGCCCCGGCTTCTTGCACTCATAGCATATAAGGGGTTGATCTTTTTCTTTCTCTTTGCTTTGTTCCCCTTTTGTGGAAGGTCTCTTTCTCATCCCCTGTTTCCTCTTTCTTAGGAACTTCTTGAATCTTCGGGTGATGAGTGCCATTTTTTCATCCTGTTCTTCATCTTCTGTGTCGTCAGTTTCTTCATCAGGAGAGGCTATGGATTTGAGGGCAATGGTTCTCTTCTTTTTGACTTCATCCTCTTGATGTTGCTTCATGCTAAGCTCGTGAGTCATCAAGGATCCAAGAAGCTCTTCTAGAGGTAGAGTGTTCAAGTCCTTTGCTTCTTGGATAGCAGTCACCTTGGCTTCCCAGGTTCTTGGCAATGACCTGAGAATCTTCCTTACAAGCTCACTGTTAGTATAAGATTTGCCAAGACTCTTCAAACCATTAATTATGTCAGTAAAGCGAGTAAACATAGCAGTTATGGACTCATCATGCTCCATTTTAAATAACTCATATTTATGTACAAGCATGTTTATTTTAGACTCCTTTACTTGATTTGTTCCCTCATGGGTTACTTCTAACCTATCCCATATTTCTTTAGCAGATGCACAGGTAGAAATGCGATTAAATTCATTTGCATCAAGTGAACAATAAAGAACATTCATAGCTTTAGCATTTAACTGTGCCAATTTCTTATCAACCTCATCCCATTCTCTTTCGGGTTTGGTTGACTCCTCACCATCTATTATCTTGGTGGGTGTGTGTGGACCGTTCACTATGATACTCCACATATCATAGTCTAGTGCTTGTATGAAAATCTTCATCCGAGCTTTCCAATAGGTGTAATTAGACCCATTGAAAAGTGGAGGTCGGTTGGTAGATTGCCCCTCGGCTAGTGAAGTGCCGACGTGGGTTGCCATAGATCTTTGGCTCTTTGATTGTTAGATCAAAGAAGGGCTAGAGCACCGGGCTCTGATACCACTTGTTGCCCAGCTATGCAACCCAAGAGGGGGGGGGGGGGGGTGAATTGGGTTTTTAAAATTTTAGGCTTAACTAATTACTTGTAAAAATTATATATCAAAAGCTTGATGAATGAGGAGAGAGACTTTAGTTTGAGATTAATTACTTAAAACAAGAATGCAAGGATATAATGGAGAATTAAAGAGAAACAATAAAGCATGCCACAAACACAATGATTTATAGTGGTTCGGTGCCAACCTTGCACCTACATCCACTCCCCAAGCTCCTACTTAGGAATTCCAATCCACTATACTTTGTATTCAACCCGAATACAACCGTCGGAAACTCCGACACTAGCTATCCCAAGCTAGTCCACTTATTTTCCGGGTACAAGCCGACCCAATACACTCCGATTTCAGGTTTGGATCAACCTTTCCTTGTTTTGGAAACCCTCCAAAATAAAAATAATTACTCACAAGATAAAATCAGTTTAGAGCACAAATAAGTACAAGAATAGCTCCTTAAGTGAGCGAATATAACAATAAATACGCTTTACTCAAATGAAGAAGCCCCTCTTGGATTTCCTCAAAGTGGATGAGAGATGAAGTAAATGCTTGAGGAGTTGGTGAGCTTGATTGATGGCTTCTTGAAGGCTTTTAAATGAGCTCTTGTATGATGTTGAGTAGTTGGCTTGAAAAACCTTCTCTTGAATGCACTTGAATGCCCTCTTGAATGCTCTTGATTTTCTCTTTTCAAATCACTTGAATGCCTCTTGGATATTTGGATCTCTCTCCATTTTGTTTTCCACCTTTTGAAACCTTTTATAGCCTTAAGAGACAAAGGAAAACAAACTAGGCAAAAAAAGAGCCGTTAGAGCACAAAAAGCAGCATTAAAAAGCAACCAAATCTGGCCAAAAACTAGCCGTTACAGGCAAATCCCGTCATATGAGTCGACTCATGAGTCGACTCATGCCTCAGGGGTCGACTCATGAGTCGACCTCTGTTGCAAAGTCCAGAGATTTGGTTTCTGGATTTTCTTGGCCCAAAACAGCAGAAGTCGACTCATGAGTCGACTCATGCCTTGTGGGTTGACTCATGAGTCGACTCACAGGTCGTGCCAAGCCAGAAAACCAGTGTGCCATGGCTAATCTTTGCGTGCCAATCAGCTCATAGTTTCATGAGTTGACTCATGAGTCGACTCATGAACTTCAAACCTTCATAACTCCAAAAATATAAGTCCAAAAACCATGAAACTTTCACCAATAGATTACATATCATTTGTTCTACACGATGATGCTATCAAATCAGAGTTTTGATGAAATTACGATTTTACCTCTGTAGAGCATAAGGTCTTTTTCAAATAAAAAATATTTGTATCCCTTCAAACTGTTTTGTAGTCATCAAAATCAATCTAGGAGCAACAGTAGCTTTCAAATTGAGGAAGCTTAAAGTTTGACGGGATTGGTTCCTGCATGATCATTTGAGAGAAGGGAGGGTCAGTACAAATGTCCTCACCATAAGCGGGGGGAGCGTGGCAGAGTTCTTCGATCTGCCGGTTCATCTTCTGGAGCCTTCGATCCAGGAAATCCTCTCGACTACGGGTCTCGAGGGTCTTTTGGCAGAATGGAGGTAGAGATCTTCCAGGAGTAGAATCATGATCTGACTGAGGGATCTCCACCCTCGGATTCATCTTTCCGGGAAAGGCGGGGTGACTGGCCTAAGTGGCCCATCCTACCACCGAATTTTGGAGTTTCGGCGACGTTCTTTCTGGTCGCACTGACGCCTGTGGCTGTTGCTGCTGCTGCATGGCCTACACCGCTTCAGTGAGGCCTCTGACCTGCTGAACCAGTAGGTCGAATTGCTCCGTGCCAACCACCATTGTCGGAGGAGGAGGAGGAGCCTGAGAAACTAGAGGTGAGGCCGGAGCCTGAGATCTGACCGCGGAGGCCGTGGATCGTCGGGTGGATGCTTTGAGAGGAGGCATCAGGCGAAGATCCAGTAGAGGAAGGAGAAGAGAATGTTGGAGAAGATGACTGGAGGCGGTCCCATTGAGCGATCCTTTAAGAACAAGGGTACTGCGAAGACAGCAGGGCCCCTTCCTCTAGCGCCAATCCTGTTGGTGCAAAAATCTGCCGGTGTCGGAGAAGCTAGAGTCGAGGGAGTCGCGGTCACCATCGGGACCTACAAAGAAAGTCTAAACCGGAGTTGGGGGTGCTCCGGCAAGACCCTCCGACGCTCAAGTCAGTTCTCTGCCTCAACAAGAATGGAGTGTTCAAACAAAAATTTTTGCAGAGTTTTTAGATAGAGATTAGAGCTTTGAGAATAACGTATCTGGGGTCCCCTTTTTGTAGGTGGAGGGTGCAACAGACTGATAGCGATATTTGTAACCACCTGGTAGTGGGCCGTTCAAGGCCATAAGGAGTTTGTTGCGGAGAGTAGTGGCGTTAGGGGTGGTTCAGAGCCGCGTGGAGCTTGTCGCGGGGAGTGGAGTAGTGTCTGTTGTTGTGACTTGCCAAAGAGTGGTGGAGCCATGCGAAATCCATCACAGGAAGTGGAGCAGAGACATGGCCATTACTGTGGCCTGCCAGGGAGTCCAGGCCTGTCGGTCGAAGCTTGGTTGAGGTGTCCGACAGAGAGAGGTAGCTCTCCATCTGAAAGGAGCTCGGATGTTGCTGGCGAGCCCTTCACCATTGGGTGCCTTGGGCGCTAGTACTGCAGGCGAGGGTCATTTGCTGTAGGAGCTCGGTCAGAGGCTTTTCGTAGACGAAGTTCAGTTTCATGCAGAATTTGGTAGAAGATCGACCGGCAGTGGATGTCAGATGGCACTGGAGAGGTTCATCCGCTGGAGGGGTCCGGCTGCTGGAGTCCGTGTGTCATAGGAGTTCGTCTGAAACCCATCCGCTACAGCAGTTCGGTCGGAGTCCGATCTCCGTAGAAGTCCGGATGGGGATCATTTGTCGAGAAAGCTCGATCGAAGCTTGCCTGCAATAGAAGTTCGGAAGGAATTCGCTCACAATAGAAGCTTAGGTGGAGGCTTGCAGTAGAAATTCGACGTGGACCGCTCGTAGTAGAAATTCAGAGCAGACCGCTTGTAGTGGGGGCCCGGAGTCTGGCCCTTGCCAGAATTTGGATGAGGCCCACCTGCGATAAAAGCTTGGAGCTGAAGTCCGGCTCCCGTAGGAGCTCGGACGAAGTCTACCTGCAGTCAGAGTTTGGGGAAGAAGTCTGGCTCCCGTAGGAGCTCGGACGAAGTCTACCTGCCGTCGGAGCAAGGGGAAGAAGTTCGGTTCCCGTAGGAGCCCAGACGAAGTCTAGAAGGTGGTCGACCACCATAGAAACTTGGATGGAGTCCATCCATCATGGAGAATCCGGTCGACACTGGTGGGGGTTTATCCGTCGTGAGGACTTGGGAACGTTGTGGAGGCTCGGCCGCCGGAGAGGTTCGGGAAGATGTCACCGAAGGTCGGACGTCGGTAGAATCCCGGGAGGGTCACTCCTGACATGAACTTCGACTGGGGGGTATTTTATACCCAACAATAAGGATCAAAAAAATTATTTTTGTATAACTTGTGAATCCTTGACTTATTTATATGGCCAAGTCGGTAGTGCTAGAGGTATGTGACATTCACATCCTCTCTCTTTCTTTTCTTCATATTATCAACATGAAGCACATTATCTTTAAGTGAAAGAAACATAAGATTATTATCAATAAAAGTACTTCCATAATATTCATTAGAAAAATATATAGAACAACTATTGTTCTTTACAATTATTTCAAAATCTTGTTCCAATAACAACAGTACAGAAATAATATTTCTAACAATAGTTGGAATATAATAACAAATCTTCAGTTCTAAAATTCTACCCGAAGATAACTTCAAAATTCTGGTTCTTACGGCTTCGGCCTGAATGGACTCTCCACTAGCGTCGAACAGCTCGAAGTCACCTTTATTTAAATTTTTTATTTTCTGTAGATCCTGTAATGATTTGCAAAGGTGTGAGCCACAGGTGGTATCCAATACCCAAGGATTTGAAAATGAAGTACCTAATGATAAATTAGTTTGTATCATATACAAACCTTTAGCAACGCTTGTCGATTTTATGGTTGCAAAGTACTTCCTGCAATTTCTTTTCCAGTGGCCCTCCTTGCCACAGTGATAACAAGTATCTTTGGCAGAGACCTTCTTCGCCTTCTTCTTGGAGGTGCTAGCTTTAGGGTTCAGCTTTTTCTTAGAATCCTTCTTTGCCTTCTTTTTGTGGATCTTATCAACATGAAGGGCCTGAGCCTTTTCATCCTTGAAATGGCTCTCTGCTGTTTTCAACATTTTCAGCAGTTCTGTTAAGTTGGTGTTTAGTTTGTTCATATGATAATTAATAACAAACTGAGAAAAAGAGTCAGGAAAAGACTACAGGATCAAATCCTAGCTTAACTCACTATCCATAGCAAAATCCAGTTATCTCAGATGAGTGATTAAATCAATCATCTTTAGGATATGCGTTTGCACGAAAGAACTTTCAGTCATACGGGCATAGAACAACTGCTTCGATATCTCATATCGAGTAGTTCAACTTTATTTCCTATATAGCTCCTTAAGATTAAGGAGAATAGAAGGAACGTCCATATCCTCATGCTGCCTCTGGAGCTCATTGCTCATGGAGGCAAACATGATACATTTGACAGTCACACTGTCATCTTTCCACATCTTATATGTAGCTCTATCCTCCTCGGAAGTATCTTTTCTAAGAAAATCTAGAGCAGATGTATCCAGAATGTAGGAGACTTTCTCCTGAGTGAGAATAATTCTCAAGTTTCTTAATCAGTCGACATAGTTAGGTCTAGTCAACTTATTTGCATCTAGAATACCTCTAAGTGAAAGTGAGAATGCCATGAGTGTAGTTAATCTACAACAATAAGAACATAATATAAGAGGACAACTCATGATGACATGCACAACTAGACTAGGACTTTTATCTAATTATGTCTCCCATTATTTCATCGAACTTCATAGTCCTCAAATATGAAAATTGAAAAATATTCTAATATTTTTTAGTGGGGTTGAGATCTTTATTTCTCACAAACACCTTATGGATAGCACAACAAGCATTCATGAGTTTAAGAGTAGGTAACTCTTTACCATTTATACCTTTACAATTCCCAACATCTTTCATTCTAGCCTCTAGATCACAATAGTCTTGTGGATAGCACAACAAACTATAGTGTTCTAGTTAAGTTGACCTTTCAATCCTATATGGTTATACTTAAACAATGCTGTCCTTATGGATAGCACAACAAAGCAACACTATTCAAATATACCATAAACATCAATATACACTTGATCAAAATCATATCAATTTTTATAGTAAGCCTTGTGGATAGCGCAACAAGCTAACTAAGATCTTGACATACTCTATCGATCGAGTTTGAAAGAAGGCCCTTGTAATATCTACATCACTAATCAATCTAAGTCCAAAAATCAACAAGACTAAATTGACCAGATAAGTAGGTGGGAGGCTCCCCGTAGCTTTTCTCGACACCAACAGAGTTGGTCAGGCTAGCATATAGACCTAATTAGAAAACCATCTATCATACTTTTCTTGACACTAATTAATCTTAAGAATTTGACTTTTGATTAAAATATGAATCCCGACGTTACAACTTAATATAATTTGACGAGGGACTTTAAACTAATCTCGGTACATCCTAACTACAGCCACATAAAATGTACACTACAAATTATGTAACTTGATATGTTTCTACTATTCTAAATAGCAATCATATGACATGCCAAAATCATAGAAGGGTGCAATGGATATCAAAACATATGTCAAGCATATCGAAGAAAAAATAGCAAACTCTAATCACATTAGGCATGCTTTACACCCTTAACAATGCATCAATTTGAGCATCATACAACCATGATAATATAAATTTCAAAATTATCATAAATTAATAATTTAATAACTAAAATTAAATATCATGACATATATAAAGTCAAAAATAATTTTTAAGTTTAAAAGATTGATGCTATAAATCAATGCAAATTTTTTTTTGCAAGATATGCACAAGAACGATTCTATGCACAACTATTGCACTTGTTTGATAGAATCAGACAAAGATGGCTCTGATACCACTGTTGGGTTTCAGCCACACAGTCAAAAGTAATTTTTAAAAAATTTAAAATAAGCAAATAAATAGTTTTATCAGATAAAACTATCGAGCCGAACCCAAAACCCTAAAATCACTTTGCCGATCACGATCAAAGCAAATTCAAGCATGCAAAGAGACAGAAAATTATACTTTAATCAATATAAAAAAGTGGCACATTGATGTTTTCCACAAGACTCTAAGATAGAAGTCCTCTAATGGTGATCCACATGAAAGTTAGCCAAAGTCCTTCCCAACTGGTGCACTACCGCAGCCTTATCTTCTCAAGAATACTGTTGGCTTTGAACTTACATCACGATTGCATCAAAGTCCAGTTGCTTACGATATCACCACTAGAATGACACCAAGAAGACACTCTTCATATGTCATACAACTTAGGATTTAATTTTTGGCTCCAACATATGAAAAAAAATCAAATCTTAGGGCACTCAAGCAACACTTGCTGAAAATCTCACCATCCTTGTAGCAACTTTTGCCACTCAAAATTCTCTCTTTTTTTTCTCAAAATTTTTTCTATATTTACCACATCCATCTTCTTAGTCTTACCAAAAAATCACTACCAGAAACTATGTGGGGCACCCTTATAAATAGGGGACCAAGGGATGTCACATGGGATGAAGGGGTGCCAACCTTTGGTGCTCCAACTTCCCATGCATCAAATAAATTTATCAAGTAAATTTTTTGATGATCCAATTACTTGGAGCAGAAAGACTCTTAGTCTTCTATGAGCCATAAAAAAACTAATAAATTTTGGTGTCAAAATATAGGATTTCTAGTTGGGAATTTAAGATAACGTATAGAAAATTAAGAGTTCTCATTAAGAAAGACTCTTCCTTTCACATGCATAAAATAAAAGGGGGGCATTTATTTTTGTCATGGGTTCTTATGGGCATAGAATACTCTTACTCCACTTGAAACTCATTCAAGTTGGATAAGAATCCAATCCAAATTGACCCAATCCCCTTAGGTCAAAGCCAACTGGTTTAGGTTAACTCAAACACTTTGATCTAAACCAATTTGGGAACTTAGGTTAATACAATATGCTAGTATATCAAATTAACCCATAGAATTTATATTAAACTCTAATTAAATTAGACTAAAATAAATCATAAAGTGTGTGACCCATTGGGTTCTAAATCTTGCCAGTAGTGGATCAAGATTTTCGATGTAACCCTAATCCGATGAGATTAGGTCACTCGAAGAGTCTCAATCAACTTGGACTCTTCCAAATTGACTTTAGAATTAAACTCTTTTAATTTTGATGAATCCATAAGTTAAGATTGATATCTAGCAATGTGTCATGATTATCCAAAAAATTTAAAATTTTGATAAAAAATTATCAAAATACCCTTTAGTGGTAAGTTTCCTTATAATTCAATCCTTCAGTCAAACAACATCCCAGATGAGTTATTGCCATGAAAATATATCAAACTCAATCACTTATCTTTATGTATCTCGATCTGAAAGTGATGATTCAGTTGATGATATATTAAAAATTATTTTTTAATTATCATCCTGCTTTGACCAAAGACTTTCAGAATCATTGTCCTATGAGATCACATAGGATGTTCACTCCCCTTATTAGGAGTGACTAATTCTTTATTGATCACTCATAACCTCTACATATACTTTACTATATCTAGAATATCCCACACAAGGATCAAAGAATCAAGCTAGGTAGTGAACCAAAATATGGATCCATGCACACAAGGTTCCATGGTGATCTCAGGTCAAAGGATCACTTACACAACTTCCACTAGAGAATCATCAGTTGACATATAAATAAGACTCCATCTGATATTCTCTCATAAGTCAATTCAGTAAACTCATTCTCTAATAAGTATCCATATCTTTGTATTAGTATCACCATACGAGTGGTTGTGAGATCAACCATCCTCATTTCTGAGCATACATAGGACATGCCAGTCTTACTGGTATCATTGATCTCTGATTCAATATACCAATGACTAAAAATATTTTAGGTTAGGGCTATCAAAGATTTAGGTCTCACTGGCATGATCTCATCAGGATCCTAAAACCATTATCCAGACCTTGGGATTCATTATAATCTTAAAAACAACAAGATGTGGCATATAATGAATCAAAAATACCTATTTTATTAAAATAAATATCAATTATATAAGTTTGAAAGATAAATTATAAAATACATTCTATCGCATCCCATATGCGATTGGCTTGTAGGACATAATTCTTTCAAAACTAAAGGGTACTACTTCTACCTCGCTGCAGAGCAAAAGGTGTTTGTCCAGCAGATTAGGACAGTCTTTTAAAAAAGGAGTTCCTTGGAGAAGGAGCTAATGTTTGTAAAATTTAAACTTGATGAAGTTCAAAAGGTGGAAGACCGACACTCATAGAATTAGATTTGATTGGATAATCTAATCCAATTGCCCAGTAGAGGCACCATTGAGGAGATCCGATAGAGTACCACATCAGCCCGATAGATACTATGGTTTCTTGATCTAGGATGGTGACCCTATCAAATTAAAGGAGAACGATGAGTATCCGATTACCTATATGAAAGCCATGCAAAGGCCTGACTCCTACAAGTGGCTTGAGGCCATGAAGTCCAAGATGGAGTCCATGGAGATCAATAGTGCATGGACACTAGTTATTCACCTGAAGAGATTAAAATCCATAGGGTAAGATTTCAAAAGAAAAAGAGGAGCGGATGGGAAGGTAGAGACCTATAAAGTCTATCTGATTGTTAAGAGTTATCATCAGCATTATGGTTTTGACTTATGACGAGATATTCTCTCCTATGGTAATACTCAAATCGATCCAGATTATGCTTGCTATTACTGCAACACTTAGATTGTAAAATCTGATAAATAGATGTCAAAACTGCTTTTTAATGAAAAATCTGGAAGAAAAGGTGTATATGATACAACCTGAAGGGTTCACATCTATAGATGAGTCTAAGGTGTGCAAGTTGAACAAATCCATCTATGGACTTAAGCAGCTGTCTAGGAGTTGAACATGCATTTTGATAAGGTGATCAAAAATATATGGCCTCATTGGGAATGGAGAAGAGCCTTGCATCTACAGTAGGCTACCAATTCTATAATCATCTTCCTTATATTATATGTAGATGACATACTGTTAATAGAAAATGACATTCTGACTTTGCAGAGTGTGAAACTTGAAAAAAGAGTGTCCTATAAGTCAATCGCAAGTATGCTGCGATAGAATTTTTGTTTGTAATTTT
Organism: Elaeis guineensis; assembly: GCF_000442705.2. Classification (NCBI taxonomy): domain Eukaryota; kingdom Viridiplantae; phylum Streptophyta; class Magnoliopsida; order Arecales; family Arecaceae; genus Elaeis; species Elaeis guineensis. The sequence goes on from NC_026005.2 coordinate 41,659,885, forward strand.
TTAACTCATGTATGATATTTATTATTTGACGCATTGATTCATCATTTAGCTGTATCTTATTATGTCTAAGACTATAATGAACCTCAAAGATTAGGGTAATGATTTTAAGAGATAGAATGGATCATGCTAGTGAGACCTAAAATCTTAAAATCCTAATCTTAAATATTTTTGATCATAGAAGTATTAAGTCGAAGATTAATATTTTGGATAGACTTGGCACATCTTTATGTATGCTCGATGGGAGGGTGGTAGATCTCACTAGCCACTTGTATAGATACTAATACAAGGATTGGGTGCTCATTTGAAATAAAACCACTAAATTGATTCGATAAAAGAAAATATCTTATGGAAGCTATACTTGCATGTCAAAGATGGTTCTCTAAGTGGGAGTTGTGCAAGTGATCCTTAGACCTGAGATCACCATGAAATCTTGTGCAATGAATCCATATTTGATTCATACCTAGGTATGGTATTAAGATATATATGAGATTTTTGGATATGATGGAGTATATATGAAGGTTATGAGTAGGTCAACATGAATCGATCACTCCTAGTAAGAGGAAATCGCATCATGTGTATTCTCATCCTTAGATGACTCAAAAAAAATATCTTTTGGATAAAAACAAGAAGGAGATTAAAAGAGTTTTAAAGCTTCATCATCAGAGTCATCATGGTTAATTGATAATTCTATATGAATATATGTTTGAGTTTGACATAATTTCATACTCATGAACATATTCAGGGTGGATGATCGAGGGATTGAAATTAACAGTAAATTGCCTATTGAAGATATATTTGATATTTTTAACAAATTCTAAATCTTCTAGATAGTCATGATATGTTGCTAGATGTTAATCTTGATTTGTAGTTTGATCAAATTAAAGAGTTTAATTTTGATCACCAATTAGAAATGATTCTAATTGTTGAACTCGGGTTCTCGATTGGACCTAAATCAGTTAGATTGGAATCTAATCAAATCGATAACTTGCACCCGAACCTACTACTTACAGCTAGATGTGGAATCTAATAGGATAGACATATAAAAATTGGCCAAGGACCCTTTTGATAAGGTTGATTAAAATTTTAGATTCAATTAGGATTCCTGATAAGTATGCTAGCATGTGTGGAAACCCTAGCTCCTTAGAGATTAATTTGATCTCAT
>NC_026005.2:41661146-41722074 GCF_000442705.2 Elaeis guineensis
AGCTCCTACTTGAGAATTTCAATCCACTATACTTGTATTCAACCCGAATACAAACGTTGAAAACTCCGACACTAGCTATCCCAAGCTAGTCCACTTGTTTCTCGGGTACAAGCCAACCCAAAACACTCCGATTTCAGGTTCGGATCAACCTTCCCTTGTTTTGGAAACCCTCCAAAAATAAGAACAATTACTCACAAAGAGTAAGATAGTTTAGAGCACAAATAAGTACAAGAATAGCTCCTTAAATGAGCGAATATAACAATAAAAATACTTTACTCAAATGAAGAATTTCCTTTTGGATTTCCTCAAGGTGGATGAAGAGTTGAATGAACGCTTGAGGAGAAGGTGAACTTTGATTGAAGACTTCTTGAAGGCTTTGAAAGAGCTCTTGATCAAGGTTGAAAAATTGGTTTGAAAAACCTCTCTTTGAATGCTCTTGAATGCCCTTTTGAACGCTCTTGCTTTTCTCTTTCAAAATCTCTTGTATGTCTCTTGTGTATATTGTAGATCTCTTGTATCTCTCGTGTATTTTTGTGGATCCCCCTTTTTGTTTTTCACCTTTTGAAACTTTTTATAGCTTTAAGAAACAAGGAAAAATATTTTAGGCAGAAAAAGAGCCGTTAGAGCATTTTAAGGGAGCATTAAAGGCAACTAAAACGGGCAAAAAACTAGCCGTTGCGGACAATTTCCATCGCAGGGGTCGACTCATGAGTCGACTCATGCTTCAGGGGTCGACTCATGAGTCGACCTCTGTTGCAACAACCAGAAAATGAGTTTCTGCAACTTTTGGCCTAAAACTGCAGGGGTTGACTCATGAGGGTCGACTCATGCCTGGGGGTCGACCCCATGGGGTCGACTCACAGGGTGTGCCAACAAAAAATCTGCGTGCCAATCAGCTCATTGTGCCATGAGTTGACTCACGGGTCGACTCATGATTTTCAAACATGCATAACTTTCAAAATACAAGTCCAAAATCAATAAAATTTTCACCATTGGATCACAAATCTTTTGTTCTATCATTTGATACTATCAAATCAGAATTTTGATAAAATTACAATTTTGCCCCTGAAGAGTATAAAGACTTTTTCAAATAAAAATATTTGTATCCCTTCAATCTGCTTTGTAATCATCAAAATCAATCTAGGAACAACAATCTCCCCCTTTTTGATGATGACAAAACACTTGAACAAAAGCATTTATGTGAATGCATTATAGATTTATATGCTTGAAAAGAGTATGATTCTTTTGGCATGTGATATAAATGGTCATATGCAAGAATAGTTTGCCCATTTGCTTAAAGATTTGAAGATATGCTCATTGGATTATGTAATTTTGGTGTTAGAGCAGAAAACTTGTTTTTGTTATCAGATCAAGCTGTATTTTAAAATTTTGCTCATTCTCATTTGATTTTAGTTTTAGCATCAGAGCAAAAAATAATTATGTGCTTTAATTGCTTTTGATACAAAAAATAATTATGTGTGCCAAAGCATGTTTAAGAGTTGATTTGGAAAGTGTATTAGATCATTTTGAGTTTAAGATGTATCAGAGCAAGAGAAAAATAAATTTTGCAATGTATCGGAGCAAGAAAAATAATTTTACAATGTTATCAGAAAAAAATTTTACAATGTATCAGAGCAAGTTAAAAATTTTAAGATGTATAAGAGTAAGTTAAATTTCTTAAGATGTATCAAGGCAAGTTGAATTTCTTAAGATGTATCAAGATAAATAAAATTTCAAAAGATGTATCAGAGCAAGTTGGAATTTTGAAGTATATCAGAGCATATTTAAATTTTTAAAGCAAATCAGAGCATATGTAAAGAAGTAATTTAAAAGTTACTTATTTGCATTGTACTTAGCATTGTACTTTTGATATTGTTCTTTAAATTCTCCAATTCATTCATTAATTTCTCATAATTTGTAGTTTTGCTTTTGATGGGTTGCTTTTTCTTTAATTACTCATAATTTATGGTTTTGCTTTTGATGGATTGCTTTTTCTTTAATTGTTTAATTTCTCCCTCTTTTTGATATCATCAAACATGGTTAACTCCTCCTTTTTCTGAATCATTCTTTAATTTCTCCCCCTTTAGAGTTTATCAAGATGTTTGCTCCCCCTTAATACAGCAATTATTAACAGCAAACAACAACAAAGAGAAGACAATATTTCAACAAAGAGAATATATATAACCAAAATATGATCGACATCATTACAAAAGGTAGAAATATAAGTAAAAGATGGTACTGTAAAATCATAATTGTTTCAATACATAGTTCATAATATAAAAGTCAATCAGCTAATTGTCAATACATGGCCCCAAAATACAGATCCTAGAACAAGACACTAACACTTAGGATTTAGTAATGATCATGACAAGTCATGGATCAGAGTCATCAGATATGGGATGAGAAGCTGATGGATCTCGATCAGAAGTACGTCCTCTACCCCGTCTGCCTCTGACATGAGCAGGAGAGCGAGATGAACTGGGTGGCTGAGAATGCTGAGAGGCTAAGGACTGAACAGAAAGGGTGAGTCTGATGGAATCAAGTACGTTCAGTGCTCTGGAAACAGACTGAAGTAGAGCAGTGAACTGAGTGGATGCATGCTCACTCGATCCTCGGATCTCTTTCCTCAGTAACTCATATCCACCCTCCAGTGCTCCTCTGAGCCTGCCAGCCTCTGTAGTGAGGTCTGTGACCTCAATAGTGGACTCCTGTGGCTGAGGATGGGCCAAAGCAAGGACTTGCCCCTGCAAGTCAAGAACTCTGCCAGTCAGTCTCCAGACAGTATCCTTAAGCTGCTGAATCCGAATGGACTGATCTGATATCATCTGAAACACAGTGGATATGAGGGGAATCATGGTCTGATCAGAAAAAGTGGCTCCTGGTGCAAAAGTAGTACTGCTCCACTGACTAGACAGCAAAGAAGCCACACGCTGTGATATCTGCTCGATCTGATCGTCAGCCAGTCTGAACTCTGATTGAGGTGCTCTGCTCTCTGGCTGATACACTGGTGTGGGCATCCTAGTGAACTCTGAAGGGCCAGCCTCTGTATCAGGAATGAACTGGATATTTGGTGATGCTGCCCTGAAGTCATGGATAGGAGATGATGGACCTTCTTCTTCAGCTCTGTCTTCAACTCTCTCTTCAGCTCTATCTTCAGTTCTCTCCCCAGCTCTCTCCTCAGCTCTCTCCTCAGATCCCTTGATCCAACCACCATCAGTCTTTATAAATCCCATTCGGTGCAGGGTGTGTTGGTTGAAAGTGTCCACATGAGAGAGCTTAGTAGATGCCTCCCCCTCACAGCTAACTCCAAACCTCCTAAATACTTGAGTAAGGGCCATACCAAAAGGCAAGTGTGCCTTGGATCTGTTCAAAGTCTCTCTCATGGCCTCTATCATAAGTGCAGGGAGGTTCAGGGGGGTCTGAGTGATGACATGAAACATGATACAAACATCTCTGCTGAAAAGTAAATCATGCCTACCACTTCTAGGAAAGAAGAGCTTCGTTACCATCTGATGCAGGATCCTCATCTCAATGGACAAAATCTTTGCTTCCAATTTCTTTAAACTCCCTGAATAAGTTTCCCCTAGTATAACACTGATCCCCTCTTCTTTTACTGGGAGTTCCATATAAGAGTAACCCTCACTAGGCAAATCAAGTATTTCTCCCAATATACTAGAATCCAAGCAAATATCAATACCTTTGACTGTTGAAGTCACTGACCCATTTCCATAATGTAGATTCTGGTAGAATTCTCTAACTAGGTCAACATAGGTGACTTCCTTAAGGGAGCAGTAGAAACCCCATCCTTGGTTTTTAATCTTAGTTGCAAATATAAAACCCTCTTTTTCAAAGAACCAAAAATCTATATTCTTTCCGGTTTCAACTTTTCTATCAGAAAGAGGATTCTTACTGGGGCTTAGGGAGGATTGAGGGGGACCTTGAGCAGATACTGAAGCTGGAGTGGGAGCAGTGGAAGACTGAGCAGCTTGCCTTTTCTTTCGGACATTTTCTTCAAGCTCACGGACTGACTTTCTTCTCTGGGGAAGCTTCATCTTCGGAGCCATATTCACTACAGTAGCAAGCAAGGAGACTTGGAGGAACAAGTGAATGAGTGGAGGAGGGATCACAAGAGAGTGAAGAGGGATTTTGGTGGAGAAAAGAGGTGAATTTGGGAAGAACGGTGGAGTGCTAGGGCACGCTCCAACCGTGCCAAACAATGGAAGAAAGCATAAAAATCCCTTTCCAAGGTGGCGATTTTTGGTGGAGAGGAGGAGGGAGAAGTGCCTCGAACTAGATCCTTGGATTTGGAGCAAAAGGAAATGGAGAAGTCGGCTTTTGGAAGGAGGAAGATGAAAGGATGAGTCGGCTCACGAACAGGATCCCGTATAAAAACAATGAGCCCGTGGGAAGTTTGAGGAAATAACAAGTTTGCCATTGAGTCGACTCATGGGGGTCGACTCATGAAGTTTAGAAATTCAGAAAAAATGTGAATAAATTCTAGAAAAATTTAAAATTTTGGGAGAAGAAGTTTTGCTCAAAGATAAGTTTTTAGAATGATAAAATTGAGCTTTTGGGACCAGGATAGATGTTGAAAATTGAGCTCTAAGAATTTTTGACATCAATTCTTGGAAATTGAGAAAAATTTAGGCATATGGATCTAGAATTCCTAGATTTCTCCTAATTTCACAGAATCTATCCTCACTAAGGGCCTTTATAAAGATATCAGCTAATTGATTTTCAGTGCAAACATATTCAAGAATTATATTTTTATTTTGAACATGTTCTCTTATAAAATGATGTCTTATTTCAATATGTTTGGATCTTGAGTGTTGAATTGGATTTTTAGATAGATTTATGGCACTTGTGTTATCACATCTTATTGGAGTTTCATTAAGTTTGATTCCAAAGTCTTCGAGTTATTGCTTAATCCACAAGATTTGAGCACAACAACTTCCGGCTGTAATGTATTCGGCCTCAGCCGTAGACAGTGCCACCGAATTTTGTTTCTTGCTAAACCATGAGATTAGGTTAACTCCAAGAAATTGGCAAGTTCCACTTGTGCTTTTTCTATCTAATTTACATCCAGCAAAATCAGCATCTGAATATCCTAATAAATCAATTTGTGAGTCCTTAGAGTACCATAACCCTAGAGTTTGAGTACCATTTAAGTATCTAAGGATTCTTTTAACAGCATTCAAATGAGATTCTTTAGGATTAGATTGATATCTAGCATATAAACAAACACTAAACATGATATCAGGCCTACTTGCAGTTAAATATAATAATGAGCCAATCATACCTCTATAGTATTTTAAGTCTACACATTTACCTTCATCATCCTTGTCAAGCTTACATGAGGGACTCATTGGTGTGCCAATTGGTTTGTAGTTCTCCATTCCAAATCTTTTGAGTAGTTTCTTGGTGTACTTGCTTTGGGTGATGGAGATTCCCTCTTTTGATTGTTTGATTTGGAGTCCGAGGAAGAAGGTGAGTTCTTCCATCATGCTCATCTCGAACTCCCCCTGCATAAGCTTAGCAAAGTCTTGACAAAGGGATTCATTAGTAGACCCAAAAATTATGTCATCAACATAAATTTGTATAACTAGCATATCATTTTGATTTCTTTTAATAAAGAGGGTTGTATCTACATTACCTCTTGAAAAATCATTATTTAGTAAAAATTTGCTTAGCCTATCATACCATACTCTAGGTGCTTGTTTTAATCCATATAAAGCTTTATTTAATCTAAAGACATGATTAGGAAAAGCATGATTTTCAAATCCAGGAGGTTGTTCTACATATACTTCTTCAGCAATATATCCATTTAAAAATACACTTTTAACATCCATTTGAAATAATTTGAATTTCATAAAGCAAGCATATGCAAGTAGAAGTCTAATAGCTTCTAATCTAGCAACAGGTGCAAAGGTTTCATCAAAATCAATTCCTTCTTCTTGATTATATCCCTTAGCAACCAGTCTTGCTTTATTTCTAATTACATTTCTATGCTCATCTAATTTATTTCTAAAGACCCATTTTGTGCCAATTATTGAATAATTTTTAGGTCTTGATACTAAGGTCCAAACATTATTTCTTTCAAATTGATTAAGTTCCTCTTGCATTGCATTAATGCAATTATGATCATTTTCAGCTTCTTCAAAAGTTTTAGGTTCAAGATGAGATACAAAAGCACAATGATTAATTACATCTCTAAGTGAAGAACGGATTTTTACCCCATGCATAGGATCACCAATAATTAACTCCTTAGGGTGGTTGTGAACATACCTCTATTCCTTGGGTAGATCATTTGTACCTTGAGGTTGTTCTTGAATTTCTTCACCTCTCTCATCTTGTTTGTCTTCTTGATCCTTGTCTTCTGGAGTTGCTGAATTTTTCAGAGTGATCTCCTTCATACCTTCTATTAGTGGATCTGCATCATCAACACCCTCATTCTTCCTTGAAGGAAGATCGTTAGATTCATCAAAAACAACATGTATGGACTCCTCAACTACTAAAGTTCTTTTGTTGAAAACTCTAAATGCTTTACTAGTGGAGGAGTAACCTAGAAAGATTGCTTCATCTGATTTTGTATCAAATTTACCAAGTTTTTCTTTGCCATTATTTAATACAAAACATCGGCAACCAAAAACATGAAAATATGCAATATTTGGTTTTCTTCCTTTCCAAAGTTCATAGGGGATTTTCTTTAAAATTTGTCTAATCAAAGCACGATTTAAAATGTAACATGCTGTGTTAATTGCTTCCACCCAAAAATATCTTGGAAGGTTGCTTTCACAAAGCATGGTATGGGCCATTTCTTCTAAGGTTCTGTTTTTCCTTTCAACTACCCCATTCTGTTGGGGTGTCCTAGGAGCAGAGAAGTTATGGCCAATTCCATTTTCATCACAAAAATTTTCAAAGTCTTGATTTTCAAATTCAGTTCCATGATCACTTCTAATATTTTGAATTGAAAAACCTTTTTCATTAGTGACTTTTCGGTGAAATTTAGTGAAAATATGAAAAGTTTCATCTTTGTGTGCCAAAAAGAAAACCCAAGTAAAACGAGAGTAATCATCTATAATTACAAAACCATATCATTTTCCTTCTAAACTAGTGATTCTAGTTGGTCCAAATAAGTCCATATGCAAGAGCTCTAAAGGTCTAGAAGTTGAAACAATATTTTTGGATTTAAATGAAACTCTAGTTTATTTACCTAATTGGCATGCATCACAAATTCTATCATTTTCAAAATTCAGTTTTGGCAAACCAAGAACTAATTCTTTCTTAATTAATTTTGAAAGAGAATGCATGCTAATATGTGCAAGTCTACGATGCCACAGCCAACTAGTCTCATTAACTTTAGCATTCAAGGATACTAGGCATTGCATGTCTAATTTGGCTAAATCATTCAAATCTACCATATAAACATTGCCATGCCTATGTCCTATAAATTTAATGCCATCGTTAATAGGACTAGTCACAATGCAAACAGATGATTCAAAAATAACTTTATACCCTTTATCACAAAATTGACTAATGCTAAGTAAGTTATGCTTTAAACCTTTAACTAACAAAATATTTTTAATGTATTTGGAGGGAGTGATACCAATGTTACCTATCCCGATGATCTTTCCTTTGCCATTATCTCCAAAGGTGACCATCCCTCCATCCTTAGCATCAAGCGTGATGAATTGTGATTCATCACCAGTCATGTGTCTCGAGCATCCACTGTCAAGATACCATTTTCTATTTCCTCCTTGGGATGCTAGACACACCTCATTTTCGTGTGCCATAAGGCACAGGTTGGCTTGTTCTGTTGAGGTTTCCTCATCGGAGCTAGAGTCATCACTCGCACTCCAAGTCGCCATCATTACTTTCTTTTTGAACTTTTTGGGACCTTTCTTCAGTTGTGGACATTCGGATTTGAAATATCCCAGCTTCTTGCACTCGTAGCATATAAGGGGTTGATCTTTCTCTTTCTCTTTGCTTTGTTCCCCTTTTGTGAATGACTTCTTTCTCATCTCCTGTTTCTTTTTTCTTAGAAACTTCTTAAATCTCCGGGTGATGAGTGCCATCTCTTCATCCTGTTCTTCATCTTCAGTGTCATCCGTTTCATCATCAGGCGAAGCTGTGGATTTGAGGGCAATGGTTCTTTTCTTTTTGACTTCATCCTCTTGATGTTGCTTCATGCTAAGTTCATGAGTCATCAAGGATCCAAGAAGCTCTTCTAGAGGTAGAATGTTCAAGTCCTTTGCTTCTTGGATGGCAGTCACCTTGGCTTCCCAAATTCTTGACAATGACCTGAGAATCTTCCTTACAAGCTCACTATTAGTATAAGATTTGCCAAGACTCTTCAAACCATTAATTATATCAGTAAAACGAGTAAACATAGCAGTTATGGACTCATCATGCTCCATTTTAAACAATTCATATTTATGCACAAGCATATTTATTTTAGACTCTTTTACTTGATTTGTTCCCTCATGGGTTACTTCTAACCTATCCCATATTTCTTTAGCAGATGCATAAGTAGAAATGCGATTAAATTCATTTGCATCAAGTGCACAATAAAGAACATTCATAGCTTTAGCATTTAATTGTGCCAATTTCTTATCAACCTCATCCCATTCTTTCTCGGGTTTGGTTGACTCCTCACCATCTATAATCTTGGTGGGTGTATGAGGACCGTTCACTATGATACTCCACATATCATAGTCGAGTGCTTGTATGAATATCTTCATCCGAGCTTTCCAATAGGTGTAATTAGACCCATTGAAAAGTGGAGGTCGGTTGGTAGATTGCCCCTCGGCTAGAGAAGTACCGACATGGGTTGCCATAGATCTTTGGCTCTTTGATTGTTAGATCAAAGAAGGGCTAGAGCACCGGGCTCTGATACCACTTGTTGCCCAGCTATGCAACCCAAGAGGGGGGAGTGAATTGGGTTTTTAAAATTTTAAGCTCAACTAATTGCTTATGAAAAGTATTTGTTAAAAGCTTGATGAATGAGAAGAAAGACTTTAAATCAAGATTAATTATCTAAAGCAAGAATGCAAGGATATAATAAAGAAATAAAGAGAAACAATAAAGTACACCACAAACACAAGGATTTATAGTGGTTCGGTGCCAACCTTGCACCTACATCCACTCCCCAAGCTCCTACTTGAGAATTTCAATCCACTATACTTGTATTCAACCCGAATACAAACGTCAAAAACTCCGACACTAGCTATCCCAAGCTAGTCCACTTGTTTTTCGAGTACAAGCCAACCCAAAATACTCCGATTTCAGGTTCGGATCAACCTTCCCTTTTTTTGGAAACCCTCCAAAAACAAGAATAATTACTCACAAAGAGTAAGACAATTTAGAGCACAAATAAGTACAAGAATAGCTCTTTAAATGAGCGAATATAACAATAAAAATACTTTACTCAAATGAAGAATCTCCTTTTGGATTTCCTCAAGGTGGATGAAGAGTTGAATGAATGCTTGAGGAGAAGGTGAACTTTGATTGAAGACTTCTTGAAGGCTTTGAAAGAGCTCTTGATCAAGGTTGAAAAATTGGTTTGAAAAACCTCTCTTTGAATGCTCTTGAATGCCCTTTTGAACGCTCTTGCTTTTCTCTTTCAAAATCTCTTGTATGTCTCTTGTGTATATTGTAAATCTCTTGTATCTCTCGTGTATTTTTGTGGATCCCCCTTTTTGTTTTTCACCTTTTGAAACCTTTTATAGCTTTAAGAAACAAGGGAAAATATTTTAGGCAGAAAAAGAACCGTTAGAGCATTTTAAGGGAGCATTAAAGGCAACTAAAATGGGCAAAAAACTAGCCGTTGCGGATAATTTCCGTCGCAGGGGTCGACTCATGAGTCGACTCATGCTTCAGGGGTCGACTCATGAGTCGACCTCTGTTGCAACAACCAGAAAATGAGTTTCTGCAACTTTTGGCCTAAAACTGCAGGGGTCGACTCATGAGGGTCGACTCATGCCTGGGGGTCGACCCCATGGGGTCGACTCACAGGGTGTGCCAACAAAAAATCTGCGTGCCAATCAGCTCATTGTGTCATGAGTTGACTCACAGGTCGACTCATGATTTTCAAACATGCATAACTTTCAAAATACAAGTCTAAAATCAATAAAATTTTCACCATTGGATCACAAATCTTTTGTTCTATCATTTGATACTACCAAATCAGAGTTTTGATAAAATTACAATTTTGCCCCTGAAGAGCATAAAGACTTTTTCAAATAAAAATATTTGTATCCCTTCAATCTGCTTTGTAATCATCAAAATCAATCTAGGAGCAACAACAGGGAACCCCCAAGAAGTGGAAGACGACACAAAGAAAAATTGGTTCTTCCATCTGTTGCCCAGCTATGCAACCCAAGAGGGGGGGGTGAATTGGGTTTTAAAAAATTTTAGGCTTAACTAGTTACTTGTAAAAGTTATATATCAAAAGCTTGATGAATGAAGAGAGATACTTTGGTTTGAGATTAATTACTTAAAACAAGTATGCAAGGATATAATGGAGAGTTAGAGAGAAACAATAAAGCATGCCACAAACACAATGATTTATAGTGGTTCGGTGCCAACCTTGCACCTACGTCCACTCCCCAAGCTCCTACTTGGGAATTTCAATCCACTAAACTTTGTATTCAACCTGAATACAACCGTCGGAAACTCCGACACTAGCTATCCCAAGCTAGTCCACTTGTTTCCCGGGTACAAGCCGACCCACACACTCCGATTTCAGGTTCGAATCAACCTTTCCTTGTTTTGGAAACCCTCCAAAACAAAAACAATTGCTCTCAAGATAAACTCAGTTTAGAGCACAAATTAAGTACAAAAATAGCTCCTTAAGTGAGCTAATATAACAATAAATACGCTTTACTCAAATGAAGAAGCCCTTCTTGGATTTCCTCAAAGTGGATGAGAGATGAAGCAAATGCTTGAGGAGTTGGTGAGCTTGATTTTTGGCTTCTTGAAGGCTGTAAATGAGCTCTCAAATGAGGTTTAGAAGTTGGCTTGAGAAAAACTCTCTCTTGAATGAACTTGAATGCCCTCTTGAATACTCTTGATTTTCTCTTTTCAAATCACTTGAATGCCTCTTGGATATTTGGATGTCTCTTCTTTTTGTTTTCCACCTTTTGAAACCTTTATAGCCTTAAGAGACAAGGGAAAACAAACTAGGCAGAAAAAGAGCCGTTAGAGCACAAAAAGTGAGCATTAAAAGCAACCAAATCTGGCCAAAAACTAGCCGTTACAGCCAAATCCCGTCATATGAGTCGACTCATGAGTCGACTCATGCCTCAGGGGTCGACTCATGAGTCGACCTCTGTTGCAAAGTCCAGAGATTGGGTTTCTGGATTTTCTTGGCCCAAAACAGCAGAGGTCGACTCATGAGTCGACTCATGCCTTGTGGGTCGACTCATGAGTCGACTCACAGGTCGTGCCAAGCCAGAAAACCAGCGTGCCATGGCTAATCTTTGCGTGCCAATCAGCTCATAGTTTCATGAGTTGACTCATGAGTCGACTCATGAACTTCAAACCTTCATAACTCCAAAAATATAAGTCCAAAAACCATGAAACTTTCACCAATAGATTACATATCATTTGTTCTACACGATGATGCTATCAAATCAGAGTTTTGATGAAATTACGATTTTGCCCCTGTAGAGCATAAGGTCTTTTTCACATAAAAATTATTTGTATCCCTTCCAACTGTTTTGTAGTCATCAAAATCAATCTAGGAGCAACAATCTCCCCCTTTTTGATGATGACAAAACATTTGAACAAAAGCATTTGTATGAATCATGAATTTCAAAAGATTGCATTTTAGGTGCATATGCTTGAAAAGAGTATGATTCTTTTGGTATGTGAAACAAATGGTTATATGCAAAAGTAGTTTGCCCATTTGCTTAAAGATTGGAAGATATGCTCATTGGATAATTGTTTTAGTGTTAGAGCAGAAAATTTGATTTTATTATCAGAGCAAACTGTATTTTGAAAAATTTTCTCAATTTTCAAAACTAGTCATGTGTGCCAAAGCATATTGAATAGTTGATTTGGAAAGAGTATTAGAGCATTTAAGTTTAAGATGTATCAGAGCAAGAGAAATGAAAATCCTGCAATGTATCAGTGTAGGGAAAACAATTTTACAAAGTATCAGAGAAAAATTTTGCAAAGTATCAGAGTAATATTGAGTAATGTATCGGAGTAGTAAAAAATTGTCAAAGTATTAGAGCAATGTATTCAATATATCAGAGTGGGTTTAGAATTTGAAAGCCTATCAAAGCATATTCAATGGTTTACAGCAAATCAGAGTATGAGTAATTTTAAAAGGTACTTATTTGCAGTATATTTAGCATTTGTACTTAAAATTGTCAATGTATTAATTTCTCATAATTTGTAGTGTTTGCTTTGTGTTTAATTTCTCCAGTGTTTGCTTTCTTTGTGTTTAATTTCTCCCCCTTTTTGACATCATCATACAAGGTTAAGTCCTCTTTCTGAAGCATTCTTTAATTTCTCTTCTTGTAGGGTTTGCTCCCCCTTAATGAAGCAACTATTAACAGCAATCATAAAATGATAATACCATAAAGAGAAGACAATATTTCACAAAAGAGAATATATAACCAAAGTAAGATAATCATCATTCCAAAGGTAAAGCCATAATTGTTGCAGTACATAGATTGTAACATAAAAAGTAACATACAAAGTCAACTAGCTCATGTCAATACATGGCCCCAAAAATACAGATCCTAGAGAGGACTAAACACTAAGACCTAGGATCTAGAAATGATCAATGATCAGAATCATCAGAAATGTGATAAGGATCAGATGGATCTGGATCTGAGATGCGTCCTCGACCCCGTCTGCCTCTGGCACGAGAGGAAGAACTGGCACGAGCAGGCGAACGGGAGGAACTGGGTGGCTGAGAACGCTGAGAAGCTAGGGACTGAACTGAAAGGGTAAGTCTGATGGAGTCAAGTACAGTCAGTGCCCTGGAGACAGCCTGGAGAAGTGCAGTGAACTGAGTAGTAGCTTGCTCACTTGATCCTCTGATCTCCTTCCTCAGTAACTCATAACCGCCCTCAAGAGCTCCTCTGAGTCTGCCGGCCTCTGCAGTGAGATCAGTGACCTCAACCGTAGACTCCTGAGGCTGAGGGTGTGCCAAATCGAAGACCTGCCCCTGTAACTCGAGAACTCTGCCAGTCAATCTCAGAACAGTGTCCTCAAGCTGCTGAATCCTCATGGACTGATCTGCCATCATCTGATATACTGTGGAGATGTGGGGAGTCAAAGTCTGATCAGTAGAAGTAGCCCCTGGTACAAATGAAGTACTGCTCATCTGACTCGACATCAAAGAGACCATACGCTGTGCAATCCGCTCAATCTGATAATCGGACAGTGTGAACTCTGGCGGAGGTGCTCTGCTCTCTGGCTGATGCACAGGTGTGGGTATCCTGGTAAACTCAGAAGGGCCAGCCTCTGGATCCGGAAAGAACTGTATATCTGGTGAAGCTGCCCTGAAGCCATGAACAGGAGATGATGGACCTTCTTCTTCTTCAGCTCTGACTTCTGCTGTATCCTCAGCTCTTTCTTCTACTCTCTCTTCTGCTCTTTCTTCTGTTCTTTCCTCAGCTCCCCTGATCCAACCACCACCACTTTTTGTGAACCCCATTCGATGCAAGGTGTGTAGGTTGAAGGTATCAACATGAGACAGTTTGGTGGGTGCCTCCCCCTCACAACTAACTCCAAACCTCCTGAAAACTCTAGTCAGGGCCATACCATAAGGCAAATGTGCCTTAGATCTGTTCAGAGTCTCTCTCATGGCCTCTATCATAAGTGCTGGGAGGTTTAGGGGGGTTTCTGTGATAATGTGAAACATAATGCATATGTCCCTTCCTGACAGAAGATCGTGCCTACCACTCCTAGGGAAGAAAAGTTTTGTGACCATTTGATGTAAGATTCTCATTTCTATAGGTAAAATCTTGGCCTCTAGTTTATTCAAATTCCCTTGGTAGGTTCCTCCAAATATAACACTTATACCTTCTTCTTTCACGGGGAGTTCCATGTATGCATAACCTTCACTAGGTAAGTGTAAAATCTCCCCTAAAATGACAGGATCCAGACAGATATCAACCCCTTTCACAGTTGAAGTTACAGACCCATTTCCATAAATAAGATTCTGATAAAACTCCCTAACAAGGTCAACAAGGGTGACTTCTTTGAGTGAACAGTAAAAGCTCCATCCCTGAGTTTTGATCTTACTTGCTAAAGAAAATCCCTCACTTTCAAAGAACCGGAAGTCAATGTTTTTCCCGGTTTCTACTTTTCTATCTGAGAGAGGGTTCTTACTGGGAGTTTGAGAAGACTGTGAAGGACCTTGAACTGAATCTGGAACGGGAGCAGAGGTGGACTGTGCCGCTTGTCTTTTCCTTCTGACACTTTCTTCAAGTTCCCGGACAGACTTTCTCCTTTGGGGAAGTTTCATTTTTGGTGCCATACCTTCTTCAATAGCAGACGAGGAGACTTGAGGAGCAAGTGAAGGAGTGGAGGAAGGATTATAAGAGAGTGATTTGAGGTTTTGGAGGAGAGAATGAGTGGATTTGAGAGGGACGGTGGAGTGCTAGGGCACGCTTCAACCGAGAAGAACAAGGGAAGAGGTCACAAAAGAACCTTTCCCGGAGTGGCTATTTGCGGTGGAGAGGAGGCGGGAGGAGTTCCACTAGCTCAAGCCTAGGAAATGGAGCAAATGAGAGAAGGGAGAATGGATTTCCGAAGGAGGAAGACGAGCGTGAGGGTCGGCTCACGAACAGTAATTCAACATATAAACCCTTCAGCCCATTGGAAGTTGCTGGGAATTACAAGTTTGCCATTGAGTCGACTCATGGGGGTCGACTCATGAAGTTCAGAAAATCAGGAAAAATGTGAATAAATTCCAGAAAAATTTGAATTATGGGGAGAAGGAGTTTAGCTCTAAGATGAGTTTTTAGAATTAAAAACTTGAGCTTTTGGGACCAAGAAAGGTGTTGGAAATTGAGGGCTTAGGAGATTTTGATCATAAATCATTGGAATTTGAAAAATAATTCAGGCAAATGGATCAAGAATTCCTAGATTTCTCCTAATTTCACAGAATCTATCCTCACTAAGGGCCTTTGTAAAGATATCAGCTAATTGATTTTCGGTGCAAACATATTCAAGAAATATATTTTTGTTTTGAACATGTTCTCTTATGAAGTGATGTCTTATTTCAATATGTTTGGATCTTGAGTGTTGAATAGGATTTTTAGATAGATTTATGGCACTTGTGTTGTCACATCTTATTGGTGTTTCATTAAGTTTAATTCCAAAGTCTTCGAGTTGTTGCTTAATCCACAAGATTTGAGCACAACAACTTCCGGCTGCAATGTATTCGGCCTCAGCCGTAGACAGTGCTACCGAATTTTGTTTCTTGCTAAACCATGAGATTAGGTTAACTCCAAGAAATTGACAAGTTCCACTTGTGCTTTTTCTATCTAGTTTACATCCAGCAAAGTCAGCATCAGAATATCCTAGTAAATCTATTTGTGAGTCCTTAGAGTACCATAACCCTAAAGTTTGAGTACCATTTAAGTATCTAAGGATTCTTTTAACAGCATTCAAATGAGATTCTTTAGGATTAGATTGATATCTAGCACATAAACAAACACTAAACATGATATCAGGCCTACTTGCAGTTAAATATAATAATGATCCAATCATGCCTCTATAGTATTTTAAGTCTACACATTTACCTTCATCATCCTTGTCAAGCTTACATGAGGGACTCATTGGTGTGCCAATGGGTTTGGAGTTCTCCATTCCAAATCTTTTGAGTAGTTCCTTGGTGTACTTGCTTTGGGTGATGGAGATTCCCTCTCTTGATTGTTTGATCTGGAGTCCGAGGAAGAAGGTGAGTTCTCCCATCATGCTCATCTCGAACTCTCCCTGCATAAGCTTAGCAAAGTCTTGACAAAGGGATTCATTAGTAGACCCAAAGATTATGTCATCAACATAAATTTGTATAACTAACATATCATTTTGATTTCTTTTGATAAAGAGGGTTGTATCTACATTACCTCTTGAAAAACCATTACTTAGTAAAAATTTGCTTAGTCTATCATACCATGCTCTAGGTGCTTGTTTTAATCCATATAATGCCTTATTTAATTTAAAGACATGATTAGGAAAGGCATGATTTTCAAATCCAGGGGGTTGTTCTACATAAACTTCTTCAGCAATAAATCCATTTAAAAATGCACTTTTAACATCCATTTGAAACAATTTGAATTTCATAAAGCAAGCATATGCAAGTAGAAGTCTAATGGCTTCTAATCTAGCTACTGGTGCAAAGGTTTCATCAAAATCAATCCCTTCTTCTTGATTATATCCTTTAGCAACCAATCTTGCTTTATTTCTAATTACATTACCATGCTCATCTAATTTGTTTCTAAAGACCCATTTTGTGCCAATTATTGAACAGTTTTTAGGTCTTGAAACCAAAGTCCAAACATTATTTCTTTCAAATTGATTAAGTTCCTCTTGTATTGCATTAATCCAATTATGATCTTTTTCAGCTTCTTTAATAGTTTTAGGTTCAAAATGAGATACAAAAGCACAATGATTAAACACATCTCTAAGTGAAGAGCGAGTTTTTACACCATGCATAGGATCACCAATAATTAACTCCTTAGGGTGGTTGTGAACATACCTCCATTCCTTGGGTAGGTCAATTGTACCTTGAGGTTGTTCTTGACTTTTCTCACTTATCTCATCTTGTTTGTCTTCTTGTTCCTTGTCCTCTGGAGTGGCTGAATCTTTCAGAGTGATTTCCTTCATACCTTCTATTAATGGATCTGCATCATCAACACCCTCATTCTTCCTTGAAGGAAGATCGTTAGATTCATCAAAGACAACATGAATGGACTCCTCAACTACTAAAGTTCTTTTATTAAAAACTCTAAAAGCTTTACTAGTAGAGGAGTAACCCAGAAAGATTGCTTCATCTGATTTTGCATCAAATTTACCAAGTCTTTCCTTACCATTATTTAATACAAAACATCGGCAACCAAAAACATGAAAATATGCAATATTTGGTTTTCTTCCTTTCCAAAGTTCATAGGGGGTTTTCTTAAAAAATTGTCTAATTAAAGCACGATTTAGAATGTAACATGCTGTGTTAATAGCTTCCGCCCAAAAATATCTTGGAAGGTTGCTTTCACAAAGCATGGTACGGGCCATTTCTTCTAAGGTTCTATTTTTCCTTTCAACTACCCCATTTTGTTGGAGTGTTCTAGGAGCAGAGAAGTTATGGCCGATTCCATTCTCATCACAAAATTTTTCAAAGTTTTGATTTTCAAATTCAGTTCCATGATCACTTCTAATATTTTGAATTGAAAATCCTTTTTCATTAGTGACTTTTCGATGAAATTTAGTGAAAATATGAAAAGTTTCATCTTTGTGTGCCAAAAAGAAAACCCAAGTAAAACGTGAATAATCATCTATTATTACAAAACCATATCGTTTTCCTCCTAGATTTGTGGTTCTAGTTGGTCCAAATAAATCCATATGCAAAAGCTCTAATGGTCTAGAAGTTGAAACAAAGTTTTTGGATTTAAATGAAACTCTAGTTTGCTTACCTAGTTGACATGCATCACAAATCCTATCTTTTTCAAAATTCAGTTTAGGCAAGCCATGAACTAATTCTTTCTTAATTAATTTTGAAAGAGAATGCATGCTAATGTGAGCAAGTCTACGATGCCAAAGCCAACTAGTCTCATTAACTTTAGCATTTAAGGATACTAGGCATTGCATGTCTAATTTGGCTAAATCATTTAGATCTACCATATAAACATTGCCATGTCTATGTCCTATAAATTTGATGCCATCATTAATAGGACTAGTCACAATACAAACAGATGATTCAAAAACTACTTTATACCCTTTATCACAAAATTGACTAATGCTAAGTAAGTTATGCTTTAAACCTTTAACTAACAAAACATTTTCAATATATTTGGAGGGAGTGATACCAATGTTACCTATCCCGATGATCTTTCCTTTGCCATTATCTCCAAAGGTGACCATCCCTCCATCCTTAGCATCAAGCGTGATGAATTGTGATTCATCACCAGTCATGTGTCTCGAGCATCCACTGTCCAGATACCATTTTCTGTTTTCTCCATGGGATGCTAGACACACCTGCAAACAAATATCAAGTTTTTGTTTTAGGTACCCAAGCTTTCTTGGGTCCTTTTTGGTTAGTCAAGATGGTTCCTTTTGGAACCCATATTTTCTTTACAGTTATGTTTGCACAGGTGTAAGATTTATGTCCTATTCTACCACATTTAAAACAAGTAGTATTGGTAGTCTTATTACTTGAATAATTTACATAAATATTTTTCAGATATTTTTGTTTCTTTAAGGGGTTATAGCCAAGTCCGGCCTTATCATATACGGCCTTTTGATTTTCAAGAATCATATTTAGTTTGTTTGAACTTAAGGTGAATTTATCTACTATAGGTTTCAGCTTATTTATATCATTCTTTAGTCTTTGGTTCTCTTGAAGCAAAGTAGATTTTTCAACTGAAAGATTTTCTGCTTGTTTTACTAAAGACTGATTTTTCAGTTTTAGTTCTTTATTTTTCATTCCTAGTTTCTTCAATTCATCAATTAAATCATTGAAGGCTTCATGCAATTCTTCAAAAGTAAAATCACTAGGGGTTTCAGAATTTACCTCATTATCGTGTGCCATAAGGCACAGGTTGGCTTGTTCTGTTGAGGTCTCCTCATCGGAGCTTGAGTCGTCGCTCGCACTCCATGTGGCCATCATTGCCTTCTTTTTGAACTTTTTGGGACCTTTCTTCAATTGTGGACATTCGGATTTGAAATGCCCCGGCTTCTTGCACTCATAGCATATAAGGGGTTGATCTTTTTCTTTCTCTTTGCTTTGTTCCCCTTTTGTGAAAGGCCTCTTTCTCATCCCCTGTTTCCTCTTTCTTAGGAACTTCTTGAATCTTCGGGTGATGAGTGCCATTTCTTCATCCTGTTCTTCATCTTCTGTATCGTCAGTTTCTTCATCAGGAGAGGCTGTGGATTTGAGGGCAATGGTTCTCTTCTTTTTGACTTCATCCTCTTGATGTTGCTTCATGCTAAGCTCGTGAGTCATCAAGGATCCAAGAAGCTCTTCTAGAGGTAGAGTGTTCAAGTCCTTTGCTTCTTGGATAGCAGTCACCTTGGCTTCCCAGGTTCTTGGCAATGACCTGAGAATCTTCCTTACAAGTTCACTGTTAGTATAAGATTTGCCAAGACTCTTCAAACCATTAATTATATCAGTAAAGCGAGTAAACATAGCAGTTATGGACTCCTCATGCTCCATTTTAAATAACTCATATTTATGTACAAGCATGTTTATTTTAGACTCCTTTACTTGATTTGTTCCCTCATGAGTTACTTCTAACCTATCCCATATTTCTTTAGCAGATGCACAGGTAGAAATGCGATTAAATTCATTTGCATCAAGTGAACAGTAAAGAACATTCATAGCTTTAGCATTTAACTGTGCCAATTTCTTATCAACCTCATCCCATTCTCTTTCGGGTTTGGTTGACTCCTCACCATCTATTATCTTGGTGGGTGTGTGTGGACCGTTCACTATGATACTCCACATATCATAGTCTAGTGCTTGTATGAAAATCTTCATCCGAGCTTTCCAATAGGTGTAGTTAGACCCATTGAAAAGTGGAGGTCGGTTGGTAGATTGCCCCTCGGCTAGAGAAGTGCCGACGTGGGTTGCCATAGATCTTTGGCTCTTTGATTGTTAGATCAAAGAAGGGCTAGAGCACCGGGCTCTGATACCACTTGTTGCCCAGCTATGCAACCCAAGAGGGGGGGGGTGAATTGGGTTTTAAAAATTTTAGGCTTAACTAATTACTTGTAAAAGTTATATATCAAAAGCTTGATGAATGAAGAGAGATACTTTGGTTTGAGATTAATTACTTAAAACAAGAATGCAAGGATATAATGGAGAGTTAGAGAGAAACAATAAAGCATGCCACAAACACAATGATTTATAGTGGTTCGGTGCCAACCTTGCACCTACGTCCACTCCCCAAGCTCCTACTTGGGAATTCAATCCACTAACTTTGTATTCAACCTGAATACAACCGTCGGAAACTCCGACACTAGCTATCCCAAGCTAGTCCACTTGTTTTCCGGGTACAAGCCGACCCACACACTCCGATTTCAGGTTCGGATCAACCTTTCCTTGTTTTGGAAACCCTCCAAAACAAAAACAATTGCTCTCAAGATAAACTCAGTTTAGAGCACAAATTAAGTACAAGAATAGCTCCTTAAGTGAGCAATATAACAATAAATACGCTTTACTCAAATGAAGAAGCCCTCTTGGATTTCCTCAAAGTGGATGAGAGATGAAGTAAATGCTTGAGGAGTTGGTGAGCTTGATTTTGGCTTCTTGAAGGCTGTAAATGAGCTCTTGAATGAGTTGAGAAGTTGGCTTGAAAAACCTCTCTTGAATGACTTGAATGCCCTCTTGAATGCTCTTGATTTTCTCTTTTCAAATCACTTGAATGCCTCTTGGATATTTGGATTCTCTCCATTTTGTTTTCCACCTTTTGAAACCTTTTATAGCCTTAAGAGACAAGGAAAACAAACTAGGCAAAAAAGAGCCGTTAGAGCACAAAAAGCAGCATTAAAAGCAACCAAATCTGGCCAAAAACTAGCCGTTACAGGCAAATCCCGTCATATGAGTCGACTCATGAGTCGACTCATGCCTCAGGGGTCGACTCATGAGTCGACCTCTGTTGCAAAGTCCAGAGATTGGTTTCTGGATTTTCTTGGCCCAAAACAGCAGAGTCGACTCATGAGTCGACTCATGCCTTGTGGGTTGACTCATGAGTCGACTCACAGGTCGTGCCAAGCCAGAAAACCAGCGTGCCATGGCTAATCTTTGCGTGCCAATCAGCTCATAGTTTCATGAGTTGACTCATGAGTCGACTCATGAACTTCAAACCTTCATAACTCCAAAAATATAAGTCCAAAAACCATGAAACTTTCACCAATAGATTACATATCATTTGTTCTACACGATGATGCTATCAAATCAGAGTTTTGATGAAATTACGATTTTACCTCTGTAGAGCATAAGGTCTTTTTCAAATAAAAATATTTGTATCCCTTCAAACTGTTTTGTAGTCATCAAAATCAATCTAGGAGCAACAGTAGCTTTCAAATTGAGGAAGCTTAAAGTTTGACGGGATTGGTTCCTGCATGATCATTGAGAGAAGGGAGGGTCAGTACAAATGTCCTCACCATAAGCGGGGGGAGCGTGGCAGAGTTCTTCGATCTGCCGGTTCATCTTCTGGAGCCTTCGATCCAGGAAATCCTCTCGACTACGGGTCTCGAGGGTCTTTTGGCAGAATGGAGGTAGAGATCTTCCAGGAGTAGAATCATGATCTGACTGAGGGATCTCCACCCTCGGATTCATCTTTCCGGGAAAGGCGGGGTGACTGGCCTAAGTGGCCCATCCTACCACCGAATTTTGGAGTTTCGGCGACGTTCTTTCTGGTCGCACTGACGCCTGTGGCTGTTGCTGCTGCTGCATGGCCTACACCGCTTCAGTGAGGCCTCTGACCTGCTGAACCAGTAGGTCGAATTGCTCCGTGCCAACCACCATTGTCGGGAGGAGGAGGAGCCTGAGAAACTAGAGGTGAGGCCGGAGCCTGAGATCTGACCGCGGAGGCCGTGGATCGTCGGGTGGATGCTTTGAGAGGAGGCATCAGGCGAAGATCCAGTAGAGGAAGGAGAAGAGAATGTTGGAGAAGATGACTGGAGGCGGTCCCATTGAGCGATCCTTTAAGAACAAGGGTACTGCGAAGACAGCAGGGCCCCTTCCTCTAGCGCCAATCCTGTTGGTGCAAAAATCTGCCGGTGTCGGAGAAGCTAGAGTCGAGGGAGTCGCGGTCACCATCGGGACCTACAAAGAAAGTCTAAACCGGAGTTGGGGGTGCTCCGGCAAGACCCTCCGACGCTCAAGTCAGTTCTCTGCCTCAACAAGAATGGAGTGTTCAAACAAAAATTTTTGCAGAGTTTTTAGATAGAGATTAGAGCTTTGAGAATAACGTATCTGGGGTCCCCTTTTTGTAGGTGGAGGGTGCAACAGACTGATAGCGATATTTGTAACCACCTGGTAGTGGGCCGTTCAAGCCATAAGGAGTTTGTTGCGGAGAGTAGTGGCGTTAGGGGTGGTTCAGAGCCGCGTGGAGCTTGTCGCGGGGAGTGGAGTAGTGTCTGTTGTTGTGACTTGCCAAAGAGTGGTGGAGCCATGCGAAATCCATCACAGGAAGTGGAGCAGAGACATGGCCATTACTGTGGCCTGCCAGGGAGTCCAGGCCTGTCGGTCGAAGCTTGGTTGAGGTGTCCGACAGAGAGAGGTAGCTCTCCATCTGAAAGGAGCTCGGATGTTGCTGGCGAGCCCTTCACCATTGGGTGCCTTGGGCGCTAGTACTGCAGGCGAGGGTCATTTGCTGTAGGAGCTCGGTCAGAGGCTTTTCGTAGACGAAGTTCAGTTTCATGCAGAATTTGGTAGAAGATCGACCGGCAGTGGATGTCAGATGGCACTGGAGAGGTTCATCCGCTGGAGGGGTCCGGCTGCTGGAGTCCGTGTGTCATAGGAGTTCGTCTGAAACCCATCCGCTACAGCAGTTCGGTCGGAGTCCGATCTCCGTAGAAGTCCGGATGGGGATCATTTGTCGAGAAAGCTCGATCGAAGCTTGCCTGCAATAGAAGTTCGGAAGGAATTCGCTCACAATAGAAGCTTAGGTGGAGGCTTGCAGTAGAAATTCGACGTGGACCGCTCGTAGTAGAAATTCAGAGCAGACCGCTTGTAGTGGGGGCCCGGAGTCTGGCCCTTGCCAGAATTTGGATGAGGCCCACCTGCGATAAAAGCTTGGAGCTGAAGTCCGGCTCCCGTAGGAGCTCGGACGAAGTCTACCTGCAGTCAGAGTTTGGGGAAGAAGTCTGGCTCCCGTAGGAGCTCGGACGAAGTCTACCTGCCGTCGGAGCAAGGGGAAGAAGTTCGGTTCCCGTAGGAGCCCAGACGAAGTCTAGAAGGTGGTCGACCACCATAGAAACTTGGATGGAGTCCATCCATCATGGAGAATCCGGTCGACACTGGTGGGGGTTTATCCGTCGTGAGGACTTGGGAACGTTGTGGAGGCTCGGCCGCCGGAGAGGTTCGGGAAGATGTCACCGAAGGTCGGACGTCGGTAGAATCCCGGGAGGGTCACTCCTGACATGAACTTCGACTGGGGGGTATTTTATACCCAACAATAAGGATCAAAAAAATTATTTTTGTATAACTTGTGAATCCTTGACTTATTTATATGGCCAAGTCGGTAGTGCTAGAGGTATGTGACATTCACATCCTCTCTCTTTCTTTTCTTCATATTATCAACATGAAGCACATTATCTTTAAGTGAAAGAAACATAAGATTATTATCAATAAAAGTACTTCCATAATATTCATTAGAAAAATATATAGAACAACTATTGTTCTTTACAATTATTTCAAAATCTTGTTCCAATAACAACAGTACAGAAATAATATTTCTAACAATAGTTGGAATATAATAACAAATCTTCAGTTCTAAAATTCTACCCGAAGATAACTTCAAAATTCTGGTTCTTACGGCTTCGGCCTGAATGGACTCTCCACTAGCGTCGAACAGCTCGAAGTCACCTTTATTTAAATTTTTTATTTTCTGTAGATCCTGTAATGATTTGCAAAGGTGTGAGCCACAGGTGGTATCCAATACCCAAGGATTTGAAAATGAAGTACCTAATGATAAATTAGTTTGTATCATATACAAACCTTTAGCAACGCTTGTCGATTTTATGGTTGCAAAGTACTTCCTGCAATTTCTTTTCCAGTGGCCCTCCTTGCCACAGTGATAACAAGTATCTTTGGCAGAGACCTTCTTCGCCTTCTTCTTGGAGGTGCTAGCTTTAGGGTTCAGCTTTTTCTTAGAATCCTTCTTTGCCTTCTTTTTGTGGATCTTATCAACATGAAGGGCCTGAGCCTTTTCATCCTTGAAATGGCTCTCTGCTGTTTTCAACATTTTCAGCAGTTCTGTTAAGTTGGTGTTTAGTTTGTTCATATGATAATTAATAACAAACTGAGAAAAAGAGTCAGGAAAAGACTACAGGATCAAATCCTAGCTTAACTCACTATCCATAGCAAAATCCAGTTATCTCAGATGAGTGATTAAATCAATCATCTTTAGGATATGCGTTTGCACGAAAGAACTTTCAGTCATACGGGCATAGAACAACTGCTTCGATATCTCATATCGAGTAGTTCAACTTTATTTCCTATATAGCTCCTTAAGATTAAGGAGAATAGAAGGAACGTCCATATCCTCATGCTGCCTCTGGAGCTCATTGCTCATGGAGGCAAACATGATACATTTGACAGTCACACTGTCATCTTTCCACATCTTATATGTAGCTCTATCCTCCTCGGAAGTATCTTTTCTAAGAAAATCTAGAGCAGATGTATCCAGAATGTAGGAGACTTTCTCCTGAGTGAGAATAATTCTCAAGTTTCTTAATCAGTCGACATAGTTAGGTCTAGTCAACTTATTTGCATCTAGAATACCTCTAAGTGAAAGTGAGAATGCCATGAGTGTAGTTAATCTACAACAATAAGAACATAATATAAGAGGACAACTCATGATGACATGCACAACTAGACTAGGACTTTTATCTAATTATGTCTCCCATTATTTCATCGAACTTCATAGTCCTCAAATATGAAAATTGAAAAATATTCTAATATTTTTTAGTGGGGTTGAGATCTTTATTTCTCACAAACACCTTATGGATAGCACAACAAGCATTCATGAGTTTAAGAGTAGGTAACTCTTTACCATTTATACCTTTACAATTCCCAACATCTTTCATTCTAGCCTCTAGATCACAATAGTCTTGTGGATAGCACAACAAACTATAGTGTTCTAGTTAAGTTGACCTTTCAATCCTATATGGTTATACTTAAACAATGCTGTCCTTATGGATAGCACAACAAAGCAACACTATTCAAATATACCATAAACATCAATATACACTTGATCAAAATCATATCAATTTTTATAGTAAGCCTTGTGGATAGCGCAACAAGCTAACTAAGATCTTGACATACTCTATCGATCGAGTTTGAAAGAAGGCCCTTGTAATATCTACATCACTAATCAATCTAAGTCCAAAAATCAACAAGACTAAATTGACCAGATAAGTAGGTGGGAGGCTCCCCGTAGCTTTTCTCGACACCAACAGAGTTGGTCAGGCTAGCATATAGACCTAATTAGAAAACCATCTATCATACTTTTCTTGACACTAATTAATCTTAAGAATTTGACTTTTGATTAAAATATGAATCCCGACGTTACAACTTAATATAATTTGACGAGGGACTTTAAACTAATCTCGGTACATCCTAACTACAGCCACATAAAATGTACACTACAAATTATGTAACTTGATATGTTTCTACTATTCTAAATAGCAATCATATGACATGCCAAAATCATAGAAGGGTGCAATGGATATCAAAACATATGTCAAGCATATCGAAGAAAAAATAGCAAACTCTAATCACATTAGGCATGCTTTACACCCTTAACAATGCATCAATTTGAGCATCATACAACCATGATAATATAAATTTCAAAATTATCATAAATTAATAATTTAATAACTAAAATTAAATATCATGACATATATAAAGTCAAAAATAATTTTTAAGTTTAAAAGATTGATGCTATAAATCAATGCAAATTTTTTTTTGCAAGATATGCACAAGAACGATTCTATGCACAACTATTGCACTTGTTTGATAGAATCAGACAAAGATGGCTCTGATACCACTGTTGGGTTTCAGCCACACAGTCAAAAGTAATTTTTAAAAAATTTAAAATAAGCAAATAAATAGTTTTATCAGATAAAACTATCGAGCCGAACCCAAAACCCTAAAATCACTTTGCCGATCACGATCAAAGCAAATTCAAGCATGCAAAGAGACAGAAAATTATACTTTAATCAATATAAAAAAGTGGCACATTGATGTTTTCCACAAGACTCTAAGATAGAAGTCCTCTAATGGTGATCCACATGAAAGTTAGCCAAAGTCCTTCCCAACTGGTGCACTACCGCAGCCTTATCTTCTCAAGAATACTGTTGGCTTTGAACTTACATCACGATTGCATCAAAGTCCAGTTGCTTACGATATCACCACTAGAATGACACCAAGAAGACACTCTTCATATGTCATACAACTTAGGATTTAATTTTTGGCTCCAACATATGAAAAAAATCAAATCTTAGGGCACTCAAGCAACACTTGCTGAAAATCTCACCATCCTTGTAGCAACTTTTGCCACTCAAAATTCTCTCTTTTTTTTCTCAAAATTTTTTCTATATTTACCACATCCATCTTCTTAGTCTTACCAAAAAATCACTACCAGAAACTATGTGGGGCACCCTTATAAATAGGGGACCAAGGGATGTCACATGGGATGAAGGGGTGCCAACCTTTGGTGCTCCAACTTCCCATGCATCAAATAAATTTATCAAGTAAATTTTTTGATGATCCAATTACTTGGAGCAGAAAGACTCTTAGTCTTCTATGAGCCATAAAAAAACTAATAAATTTTGGTGTCAAAATATAGGATTTCTAGTTGGGAATTTAAGATAACGTATAGAAAATTAAGAGTTCTCATTAAGAAAGACTCTTCCTTTCACATGCATAAAATAAAAGGGGGGGCATTTATTTTTGTCATGGGTTCTTATGGGCATAGAATACTCTTACTCCACTTGAAACTCATTCAAGTTGGATAAGAATCCAATCCAAATTGACCCAATCCCCTTAGGTCAAAGCCAACTGGTTTAGGTTAACTCAAACACTTTGATCTAAACCAATTTGGGAACTTAGGTTAATACAATATGCTAGTATATCAAATTAACCCATAGAATTTATATTAAACTCTAATTAAATTAGACTAAAATAAATCATAAAGTGTGTGACCCATTGGGTTCTAAATCTTGCCAGTAGTGGATCAAGATTTTCGATGTAACCCTAATCCGATGAGATTAGGTCACTCGAAGAGTCTCAATCAACTTGGACTCTTCCAAATTGACTTTAGAATTAAACTCTTTTAATTTTGATGAATCCATAAGTTAAGATTGATATCTAGCAATGTGTCATGATTATCCAAAAAATTTAAAATTTTGATAAAAAATTATCAAAATACCCTTTAGTGGTAAGTTTCCTTATAATTCAATCCTTCAGTCAAACAACATCCCAGATGAGTTATTGCCATGAAAATATATCAAACTCAATCACTTATCTTTATGTATCTCGATCTGAAAGTGATGATTCAGTTGATGATATATTAAAAATTATTTTTTAATTATCATCCTGCTTTGACCAAAGACTTTCAGAATCATTGTCCTATGAGATCACATAGGATGTTCACTCCCCTTATTAGGAGTGACTAATTCTTTATTGATCACTCATAACCTCTACATATACTTTACTATATCTAGAATATCCCACACAAGGATCAAAGAATCAAGCTAGGTAGTGAACCAAAATATGGATCCATGCACACAAGGTTCCATGGTGATCTCAGGTCAAAGGATCACTTACACAACTTCCACTAGAGAATCATCAGTTGACATATAAATAAGACTCCATCTGATATTCTCTCATAAGTCAATTCAGTAAACTCATTCTCTAATAAGTATCCATATCTTTGTATTAGTATCACCATACGAGTGGTTGTGAGATCAACCATCCTCATTTCTGAGCATACATAGGACATGCCAGTCTTACTGGTATCATTGATCTCTGATTCAATATACCAATGACTAAAAATATTTTAGGTTAGGGCTATCAAAGATTTAGGTCTCACTGGCATGATCTCATCAGGATCCTAAAACCATTATCCAGACCTTGGGATTCATTATAATCTTAAAAACAACAAGATGTGGCATATAATGAATCAAAAATACCTATTTTATTAAAATAAATATCAATTATATAAGTTTGAAAGATAAATTATAAAATACATTCTATCGCATCCCATATGCGATTGGCTTG
This sequence comes from Elaeis guineensis, assembly GCF_000442705.2. Classification (NCBI taxonomy): domain Eukaryota; kingdom Viridiplantae; phylum Streptophyta; class Magnoliopsida; order Arecales; family Arecaceae; genus Elaeis; species Elaeis guineensis. The sequence continues at coordinate 41,689,339 of NC_026005.2, forward strand.
TAGGACATAATTCTTTCAAACTAAAGGGTACTACTTCTACCTCGCTGCAGAGCAAAAGGTGTTTGTCAGCAGTAGGACAGTCTTTTTAAAAAAGGAGTTCCTTGGAGAAGGAGCTAATGTTTGTAAAATTAAACTTGATGAAGTTCAAAAGGTGGAAGGACCGACACTCATAGAATTAGATTTGATTGGATAATCTAATCCAATGCCAGTAGAGGCACCATTGAGGAGATCCGATAGAGTACCACATCAGCCCGATAGATACTATGGTTTCTTGATCTAGGATGGTGACCCTATCAAATTAAAGGAGAACGATGAGTATCCGATTACCTATATGAAAGCCATGCAAAGGCCTGACTCCTACAAGTGGCTTGAGGCCATGAAGTCCAAGATGGAGTCCATGGAGATCAATAGTGCATGGACACTAGTTGATTCACCTGAAGAGATAAAATCCATAGGGTAAGATTTTCAAAAGAAAAAGAGGAGCGGATGGGAAGGTAGAGACCTATAAAGTCTATCTGATTGTTAAGAGTTATCATCAGCATTATGGTTTTGACTATGACGAGATATTCTCTCCTATGGTAATACTCAAATCGATCCAGATTATGCTTGCTATTACTGCACACTTAGATTGTAAAATCTGATAAATAGATGTCAAAACTGCTTTTTTTAATGAAAATCTGGAAGAAAAGGTGTATATGATACAACCTGAAGGGTTCACATCTATAGATGAGTCTAAGGTGTGCAAGTTGAACAAATCCATCTATGGACTTAAGCAGCTGTCTAGGAGTTGGAACATGCATTTTGATAAGGTGATCAAAATATATGGCCTCATTGGGAATGGAGAAGAGCCTTGCATCTACAAGTAGGCTACCAATTCTATAATCATCTTCCTTATATTATATGTAGATGACATACTGTTAATAGAAAATGACATTCTGACTTTGCAGAGTGTGAAACTTGAAAAAAGAGTGTCCTATAAGTCAATCGCAAGTATGCTGCGATAGAATTTTTGTTTGTAATTTTTTAACTCATGTAATGATATTTATTATTTGACGCATTGATTCATCATTTTAGCTGTATCTTATTATGTCTAAGACTATAATGAACCTCAAAGATTAGGGTAATGATTTTAAGAGATAAGAATGGATCATGCTAGTGAGACCTAAAATCTTAAAATCCTAATCTTAAATATTTTTGATCATAGAAGTATTAAGTCGAAGATTAATATTTTGGATAGACTGGCACATCTTATGTATGCTCGATGGAGAGGGTGGTAGATCTCACTAGCCACTTGTATATAAGATACTAATACAAGGATGTGGGTGCTCATTTGAAAATAAAACCACTAAATTGATTCGATAAAAGAAAATATCTTATGGAAGCTATACTTGCATGTCAAAGATGGTTCTCTAAGTGGGAGTTGTGCAAGTGATCCTTAGACCTGAGATCACCATGAAATCTTGTGCACATGAATCCATATTTTGATTCATACCTAGGTATGGTATTAAGATATATATGAGATTTTTTGGATATGATGGAGTATATATGAAGGTTATGAGTAGGTCAACATGGAATCGATCACTCCTAGTAAGAGGAAATCGCATCATGTGTATTCTCATCCTTAGATGACTCAAAAAAATATCTTTTGGATAAAAACAAGAAGGAGATTAGAAAGAGTTTCTAAAGCTTCATCATCAGAGTCATCATTGGTTAATTGATAATCTATATGAATATATGTTTGAGTTTGACATAATTTCATACTCATGAACATATTCAGGGTGCAGGGATGATCGAGGGATTGAATTACACAGTAAATTGCTATTGAAAGATATATTTGATATTTTTAACAAATTCTAAATCTTCTAGATAGTCATGATATGTTGCTAGATGTTAATCTTGATTTGTAGGTTTGATCAAATTAAAGAGTTTAATTTGATCACCAATTAGAAATGATTCTAATTGTTGAACTCGGGTTAGCTCGATTGGACCTAAATCAGTTAGATTGGAATCTAATCAAATTCGATCAACTTGCACCCGAACCTACTACTTACTAGCTAGATGTGGAATCTAATAGGTCATAGACATATAAAAATTGGCCAAGGACCCTTTTGATAAGGTTGATTAAAATTTTAGATTCAATTAGGATTCCTGATAAGTATGCTAGCATGTGTGGAAACCCTAGCTCCTTAGGAGATTAATTTGATCTCATCCCTTGCTAATTTGCCAGCCTAATTTGGTGGACATTTAGGTTAGGTCATGCCACCTAGAACCAGCCCAAAATAGCATGCCACATCTCAAATTAATGCCATATATGAAGAGTCCAAATTGTAGAGGACTCTTGGTGCAAAATAATTTTAGCGTGCATGTGTTGGCATGAGCAGAAGGAAGAATCCTTCTGGCATAGGATTTAGATGTGTGTGGTGGCCCTAATCACCCTCCATCATCTAATGCACATTTTAAAGTATGAGATGGACTTTTTCTTGATCATTTGGGGTGGAGAAAAAATTGGAAAGAAGAAGGGCTCTCGCATGCGCGTTGAAGCATCGCATTTCCTCATGATTTGGAGAGTCCTTCTCCTAATCAAACTCATTCAAATTAGAACACCTTTTGTTGATAATATTTCACATTTGATCAGCTATTTTTGATGATTTTTATGGAATTTTTTCAGACTTATCTAGATACTTATCCGGCACCAAATGCACATCTACGTGCGTGTGCACAATGATAAGGAACTTGTGTGAAGAGGTGCGAGGATCACATCCTTCCATGAGATTTTATATTTTTTATCAAGTTTTTTGGAATTAAAAATGAGTCCCCTATCCATATAGATTTTTTTGGATTTTTTTGATTTGAGAAGGGATGCAAAAACATCCCTTCTCTGGTCATATGCACAGGTGAAGGTGCTGATCGACGTATCATTGATAAGAGTCCTTCTGCTTGAAGGAACTCTTATCTTTGATATTCAGATCAGATAAGTCTCTTGGATGAGGTGTGTCCCTCCCTTTTGGCATCCATTTGATAGCTATAAAATGGCCTGGGCATTGAGTGTCCGAGGCATTTAGAAAATCTTTCCAATTTCTCTCTGTTGCTCTCCCTTCTTTCTTATAACCTATCTTAGTTTTCGGACAAGGCTTTGGGATTTAAGACAAAGTCTTATCTGATCCAAAAAGAGATTATGAAGGTCCCAAAGAAGGGGAATCAAAAGTTTAGAGGAGGTTTTGAGAGGGTCGAGTCAGGTTTTTGAAGAAATCTGATCGGTACGGGGCTAGTCGAGTTCTAGGGGCCAAAATTCTTGAAGCAAGGTGAAGGAGGAGCACTGTCTTTGGTCTAATTTCTGTATGGATTACCATTGGAGGGTAGACACTTGGACGTCTCATGAAAATTTAGATTAGTGCTATAGGTATTCTTCTTATCCAAGTTTAATTCAATTATACTTAGATTGATATAGTCAAGGGTTTCTAAGCATTAGGGTTTTCGATGCATCAGGTGTTTTGAATGAAAATTTTAAACACCTAATCCTTCCGTTATACCACCAAAACTCAATAGTGGTATCAGAGTCTATCTTGATTTATATAATCAAAGATTAAAATATTATCTTGATTGTGATCAAGCTTGGATTTTTGGTTTGGTTCAAGTTGGGTCAAGGGTTGAATCCAATTGAACATCCAAACCCTAGCGTATCTTAGAGATATGTTTTAAATATAAAATGCATGATGTATGTATAGAATTTTTTTTAGTCTATTACTCGAATTGAGATTCATCACCAGACCATCCGATCATAAGAGCAAGTAGAGTTCATAGACCCTCTCTTTTCATTCCATAGGGTACTCTTATGGTGTGTAGGGGTGTCATTGTGATGTCCCAAGAAGAAGAACTGTAAAAAGAGTATTTTATATTCATACATATGATATGCTTATATTGCTATATTATAATCATGTTGTATGATTATGATTTCATATCTTAGAGATATGATTAGATGCCATGATTAGTTGTTATGTTTATAAAGATACAGCTATAATAGTGCATCATTGTGATTGGCTAAATTAAGATGTGTATGAGACCATTAAAGCCCTCATAAAAATCATATTAAGTCATAGTGTTGTGAACCAATAGCTGACCTATTTCTCAAATCAATTAATCAATTAGTATCTAAAGAGTGTTTTAAGTGTGATGGTTATTTAATTGGTTCTGTTTGCTGGCCTGACCAATTTTATTGGTGTCTAAAAAAAGCAAAAGGGGGGACCCCACTAATCTTAATACTTTTTTGGCTAATTAGATTAGTTTGGATCTTGAATGATGGTTGCTCCATATTTTGAACACTACATATGCCTTCTTTCATACCTAGTCAATATCCTGTCAAAAACTATAGTAGATTTGTTGTGATATCCATAAGGCTTGCTATGGAGATTGATGTGGATTTGTCTTGGTGCATATTAGATGCTTTATAGTATATTTTGGATATATTGCTTTATTATGATATTCACAAAGATAGTATTTTTTAGATATGACTGTATGAAAATGAAAGGTCTGACTTAACAAAAAATACTATAGTTTGTTGCGATATCCACAAAGCTATGAGTATTTTTAGAAACAAGGATTATGTTGAGAATTGCATGAGATACAATTAGATAGATTTTTCTATCTTTGAACTTATTGAGATTTGTTGTGATATCCATAAAGCTTCATTGAGGGATTAGGATCTCAACGGTATTAAGAAACCAGATTAGGGTTTCTCGTTTACCATAAGAGAGGGCTATGGTATCCGATAAAATAATGAGAGATATAACTATTAAAAGACCTCTTCTAGTTATGCATGTCAAACATGAGTAGTCTGCTTACACTATTGTTCTTTAAATCTACATTATGGCTTCTTTTTCACTGCATGAAATCATGTTGACTGATCCAAACTATATTGATTGGTTGAGAAACTTACAAATTAGATTCATATCAGAGAAGAACTTCGATGTTCTAGATATTCCTAACCTTGGCTCGATCAGTAATAATGAGAAGGCTAAAGATATCTGCATGGACATCATTTTGTGGCAAATTTGGACATTAGGAGAACAATTACAAGAATTATCTTGCAAGATTGAAGCAAGGTGCAAGTACAGTAACAAAAAATATATATATGATACAGACCTATTTTTTATTGAGTGGCTCAGACTCTAATACTTGGGTATTAGATACCACCTGTGGATCACATATTTGTAATTCATTATAGTGACTACAAAATATCAAAGGTCTGAAAAGAGGTGACCTTGAGCTTTATGGCACAAGTGGAGAGTCCATTAGCGCAGAGGCTGTGAGAACCTGTATGCCTGATTTGCCTTCGAACAAAGCTTTAAAATTAAAAGATTGTTATTACATGCCAAAGATCATTAGAAATATTATTTCTATACCTTTGTTATTAAAACAAGATTATGAAATAAGGCTAATGAGAAATGGATGCTCTATTTTCTTTTCTAATAAATTTTATGGTAATGGTTATATTGATAACAATCTTTTAGTTTTTGCACTCAATAAAATATTTTTCATATTGAAAGAAATATGAAAAGAAAGAAAGAAGATGTGAATATCACATATCTCTGTCATTACCACTTTGGTCATGTTAGTGAGTCAAGGATAAATAAGTTATACAAAGAAATTTTTTTTGACCCATATGATTATGAATCACTAAAAACTTATGAATCTTGTCTCATGGGTAAGATGACCAAGACTCCATTCTTTGGACATGAAGAGAGGGTGAATGAGTTGTTAGCCCTAGTATATATAGATATATATGGACCGATGACAACTTAGGTCAGAGAAGGATATTCCTATTTTATCACTTTTACAGATGATCTATCAAGGTTCGGATATATGTATCTTATGAAACATAAATTCGAAGTCTTTGATAAGTTTAAAGAGTATCAAAGTATGGTTGAGAAACAAACTAAAAAAAGTATCAAGGTTCTTCGATCTGATCGAGGAGGAGAATACTTATCTAGTAAATTTTTTGAACATCTTAAAAGTAAAGATATTCTCTCTGAATAGATTCCTCCTTATACATTCCATTTAAATATAGTAGTAGAAAGGAGGAATCGTACTTCGATGGATATGGTGCAGTTCATGATGTGCTTCACAGATCTCTTAATATCTTTCTAAGGATATGTCCTAGATACTACTGCATATATTTTAAACAGGATGTCTTCAAAGTCTGTTGCAAGCACACGATATGAGATATAAAAGAGAAGGAAGCTTAAGCTTAAATATCTTAAGATTTGGGGCTATCCTGCTTATATTAAAAATAATTTTGAACATAAACTTAGTGCTAGATCAGATAGATGTAGGTTTGTAGGGTATCTTAAGAAAACTAATAGATACTACTTCTACCATCCTACAGAATAAAAGGTATTTGTTAGTAGGCACGCCATTTTTTTGAAAAATAAATTCATCCAAGAAAGTAGTGGGAGAAATATTAAACTTATGAAAGTTTAAAATCTATAAACTAATCTAGAAATACCTGTGGTTGAATCATAAGAAGATCCTCAATCAAAAGTACTTAGGGATAAGGTACATCCACAATGCACACTTCCTCTTCAAAGGTCAGATAGAGTGCATCAAGCATCTCTAAGATATTATTTTATCATTGAGAATGACAATACGATTAGCATCATTCAGGATGATGATCCACTAACCTATTCAAAAGCTGTCATGAGTAGAGACTCAGACAGATGGCTAGAAGCCATAAAATCAGAGATAGACTTGATGTACACCAACCAAGTGTGGACTTTAGTTGATGCGCCTGAGAGTGTGACCCCAATAGGGTGCAAGTGGATCTTCAAGAAGAAGATAGGAGCAGATGGCTAAGTAGAAATCTACAAAGCTAGGTTGGTGGTGAAGGATTTCAGACAAAGATAAGAAATTGACTATGATGAAATCTTCTCTCTAGTGGCTATGCTTATGTCCATCAAGATTTTGCTTGCTATAGCAGCATGCTATGACTATGAGATCTGACAGATGGATGTCAAGATCACTTTCCTCAATGATAATCTAGAGGAAGAGGTCTATATGACTCAGTAAGAGGAATTTATCTTAAGTGGGAGGGCAAATCAAATACACAAGCTAAAAAAATCTATCTATGGATTGAAACAGGCTTCGAAGAGCTGGAACATCTGATTTGATATGACAGTCAAAGAGTTTGACTTTATCAAAAAAAAGGATGAACCATGTGTGTATAAAAAAATAAGTGGGAGTATTGTTATCTTCTTAGTTCTGTATGTCGATGACATACTGCTTATTGGGAATGATATCTCAATGATGCAATCGATCAAGACTTGGCTATCAAATAAGTTTTTCATGAAAGACTTAGGTGAAGCATCCTATATACTAGGTATAAAGATCTATAGAGATAGATCTAAAAGAATGTTAGGCTTATTCTAGTCACGGTACATAGATCTTATATTAAAGAGATTTAATTTGAAGACAAATAAGAGAGGTTACCTGCCTGCAAGTCATGGTATTCGACTCTCTAAGAAAATATACCCCAAGACACCAGAAGAAAGGAAGAGGATGAATAAAATCCCTTATGCTTCAATTGTGGGATCAATTATGTATGCCATGCTATATACCAGGCCTGATGTAGCTTATGCTTTAGGCGTAGTTAGCAGATTTTAGATTGATCCAGGAGAGGATCATTGAAAAGCTATAAAAAATATTTTGAAGTACCTAAGAAGGACTAAAAATATTTTTCTCGTATATAGAGGAGGATCAGAGTTGAAACTAGAGGGATATACAGATTTTAGTTTTCAATCTGATTCAGATGATAGTAAGTCAATATTAGAGTACGTGTTTATCCTGAATGGTGGGACAGTGAGTTGGAAGAGTTTCAAATAGCAGACAGTAGCTAACTCAATCATTGAGGTAGAGTACATCGCTGCTAGTAAAGCCATTAAGAAAGCTATCTGGATAAAAAAATTCATCATGAAATTAGGAGTCGTTCCTAAGATGGAAGGATCGATGTCACTCTATTGTGATAACACTAGGGCCGTTATTTAAGCTAAGAAACCTAGGTCTCATCATAGATCTAAATACATCCTCAGATGCTTCCACCTCGTTCAAGAAATTATAGAGAGATAAGATGTTATCCTAGAATGAGTTGACACAAAGAACAATATAGCAAACCCATTCATTAAGGCCATACCATAGTAGCTATTTGATCACCATCTTGATTGTATGGGATTAAAATACAATAGCGATTGACTTTAGTGCAAGTGAGAGATTGAAAGAAAAGTGTCCTATAAGCCAATCGCAAGTATGTTGCGATGGAACTTTTCTTTATAATTTTCTAACTCATGTAATGACATTTATTATTTGAGGTATTGATTCATCATTTTAATTACATCTTATTATATCTAAGATTATGATGAACCTCAAAGATTAGGATAATAATTTTAGGAGATATGAATGGGTCATGCTAGTAAGACCTAAAATCCTACAACTCTAATCTTAAATATTTCTGATTGTAGGAGCATTGAGTTGGGGATCAATGTTCCAAATAGACTGGCATATCCTATATATGCTCGATGGAGAGGGTGGCAGATCTCACTAGCCACTTGTGTATAGGACACTAATACAAGGATATGGGTGCTCATTTGGAAATGAGTCCACTGAATTGACTAGATAAAAGAGAATATTTTATGGAAGCCTTAATTGCATGTCAAAGATGGTTCTCTAAGTGGGAGTTGTGCAAGAGATCCTTAGACCTGAGATCATTATGGAATCTTATGCACATGAATCTATATTTTGGTTCATACCCAGACATGGCATTAACACATATATGGAATGTTCTGGATATGGTGGAGTGTGTATGAAGGTTATGAGTAGATCAACATGGAATCAATCACTCCTAGTAAGAGGAGATCGCATCCTATGTATTCTCATCCTTAGATGACTCAAAAAAAAATTTTTGACCAAAAGCAGGAAGGAGATTAGAAAGAGTTTCTAATGCTTCATCATCGAAGTCATCATTAGTTAATTGAGAATCGATATGAATATGTGTTTGAGTTTGACATAATTCCATACTCATGAAGATATTCAGGATGTAAGGATGATCAAAGGATTGAATTGCACGGTAACTTAGCATTGAAGGATATATTTTATATTTCTATCAAATTTTATATTTTTTGGATAATTATGATATATTGTTAGACATCAATCTTGACTTGTAGGTTTGATCAAATTAAAAAATTTAATTTGATCATCAATTAGAAAGGATTCTAATTGTTGAACTCAGGTTAGCTTGATTAGACCTAAATCGGTTAGATTAGAATCTAATCAAATTTGATCAATTTATATCCAAACTTACTGCTAGCTAGATGTGAAACCTAATGGGTCACACACATATAGAAGTTATCCAAAGACCCTTTTGATAAGGTTGATTAGAATTTTGGATTCAATTAGGGTTCTCGATAAGCTTGCTAGCATGTGTGGAAACCCTAGCTCCTTGGGAGATCAATTTGATCTCATCCCTTGCTAATTTGCTAGCCCAATTTAGTGGAGATTTTGGTCAAGTCATGCCACCTAGAAGCAGCTCAAAATAGGGTGCCACATCTCAAATTAATGCCATATATGAAGAGTCCAAATTGTGGAGAACTTTTGGTGCAAAATATTTTTAGCATGCGCATATTGGCGTGAGCAGAAAGAAAAATCCTTTTGGCATAGCATTCAGACACACGTGGTGGCTTCAGTCACCCTCCAACCTCTAGTTCACATCTCAAAGTATGAGATGGATTTTTTCTGAATTATTTTGGGATAGAAAAAAAATTGAAAAGAAGAAGGGCTCTCACGCACGTGCGTTGAAGCGTCGCATTTTCTCATGTTTTGGAGAGTCTTTCTCCTAATCAAACTCATTCAAATTGAAATGTATTTTTGTGATAATGTTTCATATTTTATCAGATATTTTTGGTAATTTTTGTAAAATTTTTTCAGACTTATCTGGATACTTATCCGATGCCAAATGCACATCTGCGCCATGCACGTGATGATAAGGAACTTGCATGAAGAGGTGTGAGCATCACATCCTTCTGTAAGATTTTTTGTTCCTTATCAAGTTTTCTAGAATTAAAAATGAGTCTTTTATCCACATGGATTTTTTTGGATTTTTTTGATTTGAGAAGGGATGCAGAAACATCCCTTCTCTGGTTGCACATGCAGGTGAAGGTGCTGATCGATGTATCATTGATAAGAGTCCTTCTGCTTGAAGGAACTCTTATCTCTAATATTCAGATCAGATAAGCCTCTTGGATGAGGCGTGTCCTCCCTTTTGACATCCATCTAATGTCTATAAAAAGACTTGGGTGCTGGGTGTCTGAGGCATTCAAAAAACCTTTCCAATTTCTCTTCGTTGCTCTCCCTTCTTTTTTACAACCTATCTTAGTTTTATGATAAGGCTTTGAGATTTAAGACAAAGCCTTATCTGATCCAAAAAGGAATTGTGAAGGTCCTAAAGAAAAGAAATCAAAAGTTCAGAGGAGGTTCTGAGAGGGTCGAGTTAGGTTCTTGAAGAAATCTGATTGGTACGAGCCTAGTCGAGTTCTAGGTGCTAGAACTCTTGAAGCAAGGTGAAGGAAGAGCGCTGTCTTTGGTCTAATTTTCATGTGGATCACCATTGGAGGGTGGACACTTGGACGTCTTGTAAAAATTTAGATTAAGACTACAGGTATTCTTCTTATCCAAGTTTAATTCAATTATACTTTGATTAATATAGTCAAAAAATTTTGGGCATTAGGATTTTCAGTGCATCAGGTGTTTTAAATAAAAATTTTAAACACCTAATCCTTCTGCTGCACCATCGAAATCCAACAAAACTGTGGTTATCATCATAATTCTTTATGAAGAACTTGAGAGAAGCATCCTACATCCTAGGGATGAAGATCTATAAAGATAGATCTAGAAGGTTACTTGGACTGACCCAATCCACATACATTGATACCATGTTGAAGTAGTTCAACATGGAGAATTCTAAAAAAGACTATCTTCCGATAAATCATGAAATTACTTTCTCCAAGAATGATTGTCTGACAGCCCCTCAAGAGAGAGAATGTATGAGTAGAATACTATATTCTTTGATAGTGAGATCTATCATATATGTCATGATGTATACGAGGTCGGATGTGGCCTATTCACTAGGGGTAGTGAGTAGGTACTAGTCTGATCCAGATGAAAATCATTGGAAGGTTCTGAAGATAATCCTTAAGTATTTAAGAAATACTAAAGATCATTGGCTTATCTATGGAGATACTGATAAAAAACTTATAGGATATACTGATTTCAGTGTTCAGTCAGATTGTGATGATAGCAGAAGCATATCGGGCTATGTATTTATCTTGAATAAAGAAGTTGTTTGTTGGAAGAGTTTTAAGCAACATACTATGGCCAATTTTGTTTGCGAAGTGAAATATATTGCTACATCGAATGCTGTAAAGGAGGTGGTGTAGTTATGAAAATTCATCATCGAGCTAGAAGTTACACCTTCTATTGATAGCCTTGTCCTATTATACTGTGATAGCTCTGATGCAATAGCTCAAGCAAACGAACCAAAGTCACACCAGCACACCAAGCATATTCTGTGCCGCTATCATCTGGTATGAGAGATCATAAATTGAGATGACGTCGAGCTTCAAAAGATTGATGGAAAGAAGAACCTAGCTGACCCCATCACTAAAGCTCTCAAGATCAAAGAGTTTGATGACTTTGAATGAAAGATGGGTATAAGATACTATCCCGATTGACTTTAATCCAAGTGGGAGTTGTTGAAAATTGTGTCCTAAAATCAATCGTATAATGATTGAGTTTTTCTTTGTATATAAATTATTCATTGATAAATAAAAATTATTTTGGCATTATTCATCACAAAGTTGCATCTTTGTTGTAGAACTCTTGTATTGTGATGAAGTTTTTAGAACTATATTAGTAATCGATAAAGAGAAGATTTATCATATGGTTCTTAAATATGTTTATGATCAAATTATATGTCATTACAGGATGATGACGTTTATCGAGTGGAGGTCATTGTGTGCTGTTGGGTATAAAATACCCCCCGGTCGAAGTTTGTAAAAGACCGATCCTTCCAGAGCTTTTTCGGCTTCCAACCTTGTGTGGCGTCTCTCTGAACCCCCTCGACCGTTCAAGCTTCTGGACTTCTCCGACAATGAGCTTCTCCATCCATCTACCAGGCCGCTCCACAGGCTCTCTAGGCCTCACTATCAGCCGACCTTCTACAGTGATCAACTATTCTCTAAACTTCTTCCGGACTTCATCATGTTGTGATCTAGGTGGTGTGCCCAAGGCCCAGGGGACCAAGGCTAAGGCCAAGGTCCATCATTCATGAGGGCTTCATGGAGGCTCTAGGGCTAGTTGGGCCCTAGGTTGAAAGGCTGTGGGCCTTTCAGGTTCTTGAGGTCTAGGTTATGTGGGCCTCAAAGGACCAACTCTTTATGGGCCAGGTCTGGGCCCAGGATAGGTGAGATTAGGTCGAGTCATGGGTGTACATGGGCTTGGGTTAACCTAATCTCCCATAGAGTTGGTCAAGGGAGTTTTGGGTTTGGGTCACTTGACCCTGTGTTTATATATACATGCACTGTATAGGTTTGATTAAGCCAAAGAATACGAAAACCCTTTCTCTCAAGTCTCTCTCTCTCTTTTCCCTCTCTCTTCAGCTATTCTCCATGTCCCAGGAGCAAGAAACCCTAGGGTTTCTTGCCGCCAGGTCCATAGAAGGTAGGAAAAGCAGGGGAGGCGCTAGGGTTTTGAGCCCCTCCCCCTTTGTGCCACCAACCATATTGCCTCTTCCTCTCTTGTATCTGTCCAAACATCAGGTCCAGAACTTTAAATCTCTTGCTACGAGGTTGGTACAAGTTTTTCTCAGATCTAGAGTTGATCTGAGGTCGTTTGAGGTGCGGGTGAGATCTCCATCAACAGATCTACAGGAAAGGCTGCAGCAGGACAGATCTGCAAGGTCTGGTTCTATCTGCCTTCTTCCCTATCTAGAATATCTCGATTTAAGATCTATGAATTGGAAGACCTCAGTTCAGGCCTGATCTGGTTGGGTACTAGATCTTGGATTTTTTAGAGGTGATCTTAGAGGTGTTCTTCATCTGGAACGAAAGGCTGATGAAGAAGACAGCAACCAGGTTGATTTTGTCAAGGGCCTTCTATCGAGTCTAGAAGTCTCCAGATTTGTTCGTTGCTAGTTCTGCTACACCCAAGGTCTGTGGGAGGAGCCAGGATCATGCTCCAATAGTTGGTATCAGAGCCACGATGGTGAGGAAGTGGTTTCAAGCATGAGATGTTAAAGATCTCAAGTGCTGAAAATTTTCAGTAAGGTACCATCAAGGTATATTCTACACTTCTTGATTTTATATTACTTGTTTGGCTTGGATCCAGTCATGGGCAGCAATATGAAGATCAATTTTGAGAAGTTTGATGGCAAGAGAAATTTTTTCATGTGAAAAATCCGGGTGGAGGATCTTCTGGTGCAAGCAGATCTGGATCAGGCTTTGGATGAGAAGCCTGAGGGAATGACAGATAGACAGTGGGCATCGTTGGAGAAGAAAGCATGCTCGATGATCAGAGGATGTTTGGCGGATGCGGTGTTGTATTCAGTGCTAGAATAAAAGACCCCAAAGGGTCTTTGGTCGAAGTTGCACACCATGTATATGGGAAAGAATATGTACAACAAGCTAATGCTGAAGAAGAGGTTGTACAGTCTTCGGATGCAGGAGGGATCTGATGTGATTGGCCACATTCAGAGGTTCGACCAGTTGTGCACAGAGTTGATGAATATCGGGGTGAAGCTGGATGAGGAGGATAAGTCCCTGTTGCTTTTGTGTTCGCTGCCAGGATCATATGACTCTTTGGTGACTACACTGCTCTACGGCAAGGAGACTCTGAAATATGAGGACATGGTCTCAGTGCTGAGGTCTAATGAGCAAAGAGAAAAGTTGACCAGAGATCGGGCTCCCCAGGAGGGTTTGGCAGTAAGGGAGAGGATAGGTAGAGGCAGAGGTAGAAGCAAGTCCAGGGGGTGGTCCAAGTCCAGGAAGAGAAATAAAGAGATGAAATGCTTCAAGTGCAACGAGTTCGGGCACTTCAAGCGAGAATGTCCACTATGGAAGAGCAAGAAGGGAGAAAGAAGTGGCTCAGAATCAATGAGTGCAGTTGCTGGGCAGCAGGTGGAGGATGATCTACTTGTGGTATCAGATGGTCACAAGCATTACACAGAGGAGTGGACACTAGACTCTGCATGCTCACATCACTACACACCACACAGGTCTTGGTTTGTGACATACACCAAGACAGATGAGGGATCAGTGACTCTAGGCGACAATCATCCTTGCGAGGTGGCTGGGATAGGGACAGTCAGGGTGAGGATGTTTGATGGGATTGTGAGGACATTGACAAATGTAAAGCACGTCCCGGAGCTAGAAAAGAATCTGGTGTCACTAGGCTACTTGGAGCGCAGTGGATATAGCTTCAGCAGTAGGGCTAGAAGCGGAGTATTAAACATCTCCAATGGACCTATGGTGGTGATGAGAGGCAAGAGATTGGACAATAATCTCTATCGCATGGAGGGATCTGTGGTGACCGGAGAGTCTGATGCAGTAGTTGCAGCACAGGACCAGTAGGGGGCTTACAAGATGTGGCACTACCGCCTAGGCCACATGGGTGACAAGGGGCTGAGGGAGTTGAGCAGGAGAGAACTCATCTCTGATCTGGAGGATGGTGCTACAGGAGAGATCTGTGAGCCTTGCCAGATGGGAAAGCAGAGGAGAGTTCAGTTCAACATCAGTACAACCCACAGTGCAGCCCCTCTAGAGTTAGTACACACGGATGTGTGGGGACCAGCCCCAGTTTCAGCTAGGAATGGGGCCAGATACTTCATGACCCTGATTGATGATTTCTCAAGGAAACTCTGGATTTACTTCATGAGAGAGAAGTCTGAGGTCTTCACCAAGTTCAAAATCTGGAGAGCTGAGGTGGAGAAGGAGCAGGGGAGGAGCATGAAGTGTCTGAGGTCAGACAATGGCGGGGAGTACACCAGCAGAGAGTTCCAAGACTACTGTGAGGAGTGTGGGATCAGGAGATACTTCTCAGTTAAGGAGACTCCATAGCAGAATGGGGTGGCCGAGAGGATGAATAGAATACTTCTGGAAAAGGCACGATGCATGAGGCTGCAGGCAGGGCTTCCAAAGGCATTCTGGGTTGACACAGTTGACGCAGCGGGTTACTTGGTCAATTGGTCACCTCACACTAGGTTGGATGGCAGGCTTCCAGAGGAGGTGTGGTCTGGGAGGATAGTTGGGTTGGGCCATCTACGGATATTTGGGTGCACGACCTATGTGCACATTGGAGCTGGTGAGCGGAGCAAGCTAGACGCCAGATCACGCAAGATGGTGTTTCTGGGCTATCCGCGAGGAGTTAAGGGATACAGGCTGTGGGATCCCTTGGAAAAGAAGGTCATCATTAGTCGAGATGTGACTTTTGATGAGGAGTTAGTCTTACGAAGGCGAGCAGGCATGGAGGAGCAGCAGGAGTAGAAGGAGGTCCAGCAGGACACTGCTGGACAGCTTACCTCTTTGATTTTGCCTCTTGCAGGTACTACTGGAGGACATGACATTCAGATGGAGCACCTACCTAAGGTGTCTCCATAGATGGAGAGGACTCGAACAGATGATCGAGGCAAAAAGGTCCAGAAGGAGCGAGCTGGACCGAGGACTGATATTGGTGTTGCCCTATATAAGCCCAAGAGGACCATCAGGCAACCGGACCGATATGGCTTCAAGAAGATGCTGTCATATGCCCTGGTGACAGCGAATGGAGATCCATATACATGTCAGGAGGCTATTGAGAGCCAAGACAGAGAGCGGTGGGTCCAGGCGATGTCCGAGGAGATGCAGTCTCTCCACCAGAACCAGACGTGGAGATTGGTGCAGTTGCCACAGGGGAAGAGGCCCATTGGCTGCAAATGGGTCTACAGTCGCAAGGAAGGGCCTTCAGAGCAGGGAGGTATCAGATTCAAGGTGAGGTTAGTGGCCAAGGGATACTCCCAGAAGGAAGGCATCGACTTCAGCGAGGACTTCTCTCCCGTCGTCAGACATACTTCCATCAGAGTGTTGCTGAGCATTGTAGCAGCTCAGGATTTAAAGCTGGAGCAGATGGATGTCAAGATGGCATTCCTCCATGGGCATTTGGAGGAGAGGATTTACATGGAGCAGCCACCCAATTTTAGGGATCCAGGATCAAAGGGAAAGGTTTGTTTGTTGTAGAAGTCGCTGTACGGACTGAAGCAGTCGCCGAGGCAATGGTACAAGCGGTTCGACTCTTATGTGCGCAGCATTGGACTTTTCAGGTGCGAGTTTGATCCCTGTGTTTATGTTCAGTCTCTTGAGGATTGTTCTAGGGTGTTCCTACTCTTGTATGTGGATGACATGCTTATAGCATGCAAGAGTAGGAAGGTTGTGCAGGATCTGAAGGCATCCTTATCTCGGGAGTTTGAGATGAAGGATTTGGACCCTGCAAGGAAGATCCTAGGCATGGAGATTTTCAGAGACCGAGCCCGGAGGGTGATGCATCTATCTCAGGGGGGCTACATACAGAAGGTCTTAGAGAGGTTCGGGATGAAGGGAGCAAAGCCAACAGAGCTGCCACTTGCCGGTCACTTCAGACTCTCGAAGACCATGGCGCCACAGACTGAGGTGGAGGCTCAGGAGATGGAGATGGTCCCTTATGCTTCAGGAGTTGGGAGCTTGATATATGCGATGGTCTGTTGTAGGCCAGACATCGCTCATGCAGTGAGTCAGGTTAGCAGGTTCATGGCGCAGCCAGCAGGGAGCACTGGAGAGCTCTGAAGTGGATATTCAGATACCTAGCGGGTTCAGTTGGAGTTGGCATCTGCTACGAACAGCGAGAAGGTGCAGTGGGATACTCTGACATGTCCAGGGAGGCTCAGGGTCTGATTGGCGGTTATGTAGATGCAGACTTCGATGGAGATGTGGGTACCCAGAGGTCTACGACAGGTTTCATCTTTAGCCTGTATGGAGGTCCTATTTCTTGGAGATCGAGTCTGTAGCCTATCACGACCCTATCCACTATAGAGGCAGAATACATTAGGCTGACAGAAGCAGCTAAGGAGGCAATTTGGCTGAAGAGTTTTGTTGGGTATAAAAAACCCTCAGTCGAAGTTCTTAACAGGATTGACCCTCCCAAGACTCCTCCGGCTTTCGACCGCAGATGGTATCTCCTCGGACTTCTCCAACAGCCGGATTCCCATAGTGCTGACCGAATTTCCCCGATGGACGAACTTCCACTACACCACCCGAGCTTCTTCGACATGAGTTCCCCCAGTTATCTATTAAACTGCCTCGAGCACTCACTAAGCTCCGCCAACAGCCGACTTTCTACGACTATCAGCTGCTCCCCGAATCCCTTCCAGGCTTCTTCCAGCCAGGTTCAACTCCAATCCGAACTACTCCAGACTCCTCCGACGGTTGAACTTCTCCAATGGTAGACTCCTACAACTACCAAATCTCAGCCCGAACTCCTACGGGAGTCAGGCTTCATCCCCAACCTCAACTACTGGAAGGCTTTGCCCGGACTCCCATGGGAGCCGGGCTCCATCCTCGACCTTGAATGCGGGAAGGCTTCGCCCGGACTCCCACGGGAGCCGAGCTCCACCCACGACTTCACTTACAGGTAAACTCCGTCCGGACTCCTACGGGAGCCGGACTTCATCCCTGACTTTGATTGCAGGTAGACTTCGACTGGACTCCTACGGGAGCCAGATCTCGTCTCCGACTCCAGCTACAGGCAGTCTTCGTCCGGACTCCCACGGGAGCCGGACTTCGTCCCCAATCTCAACTGCTGGAAAGCTTCGCCCGGACTCCCATGGGAGTCGGGCTCCGTCCTCGACCTCGACTGCGGGAAGGCTTCGCCCGGACTCCTACGGGAGCCGAGCTCCGCCCACGACTTCACTTACAGGTAAACTCCGTCCGGACTCCTACGGGAGCCGAACTTCATCCTGACCGTGATTGCAGGTAGACTTCGACTGGACTCCTACGGGAGCCAGATCTCATCTCCGACTCCAGCTATAGGCAGACTTCGTCCGGACTCCTACGGGAGCCAGACTTCCTCCCCAACCTCAACTGCTGGAAGGCTTCGCCCGGACTCCCATGGGAGCCGGGCTCCATCCTCGACCTCGACTGCGAGAAGGCTTCGCCCGGACTGTTGGGAAATGTGTCCCAAAAAGCCAATCGTCAAGCTGTTGATGATAGAGCAATCAAGTATTGTAATTGATTTGTTAATAAATAAAATATATTTGGCATCTTCATCATAAGCTTTCATCTTCTAATGAACTCCGTTGTTATGATGAAGTCCTTAGGATTATTTAAGTTCGATAAAGAGAGGATTTATCAATTAGTCCTTAAAACTGTTCACGACCAAATGATAAGCTGTTAATAAGGACGACAGCTTCTATCGAGCATAAGTCACTGTAGGCCATATGGGTTGGTTGTCCTCTTAACCAAGGAGTGTGGAGATACTGGTATGGCATACAGGTGAGATGTAAGGGTACATCATCATTGAACGTGACCAACTCCAGAGTATTTTACTGTCGAGAATGTCTCTGATGGGATATAGGTATAAGTGTCCCTTAGACTTGAGATCACCTCAGTGACTTGCAAGCAACTCACTGTGCTTTGGTACTGGACTAACTGAATTTCTAATTCAGAAATGGAAGGCTTCTGGGCACAGTCAAGTACTTGCGAAGTCAGAGTGTGATCGAGATGGGATTGACCACTCCAAGAGTTGGAGAAGAATGAGTCGCTGTATTTCAATTTAGCAAAACCTTGGCCAGGGTAATCCATTAGATGGATTTGATATTTTGAAATACAATGTGGACAACCTAATCAGAGTTGACAGTTAAACTCTGGGGTGTCCTATGATCATTTTGGTCAAGGAGATGAATTATATGAAAACTATATCCGTATGGGTTCTAAGGATGTTGTTTTATACATTCGACCTATCCGATCGTCGGGTACCATTGCTAGATGGTCACTTCGATTGGTACAAAAATTTATTCCTGTACTACTGGCTTAGGTTCAGACCTATGAGGTCACACACATTAGAGTTCATGATCTGATCGGATGGTTGATCAACGATTAAGAATCGTTCTAGGGTTAAATGATCAATACGATTGACATTTAACCCAGTGCAAGTGTTGCAGGAGGATCGATTAGCAATTCGATTGCTAATTGACTTAATTTGATTAAGCCAATGGGCTGAGATTAAGTCTAATTAAATATGATTTAATTAAATTTAGTTTGGGCTTGATTGGATCAAGTTCAATTGGTTTATTGGATAAGCCAAGTGCAAGAAAAAACTGGTCCTAGTTCAACTAGGACTTGGGTCAATCTAATTTCTAATTTGATTAGAAAATTAAATCAGATTTAAATCTAATTTAATCTGATTAAATTAGGTTTTTAATTAGTTTAAGACCTATTTTAATTATGTTGATCTAATTTTAGTTTGATTTGGTTTGAGAAACCAAATTAAAACAAGTCATGAGATAGAATCCTAGTAAGACTAGGATTCCACCTTGAGCCACATAAGCCTTCCCCACGCCCTCTCTCTTATTCAACGCCAATCTCCACTTATTTTGTGCGACAAAAGCCCTCTCCCAGGTCTCTCCCACGTTCACAAAAGGTTTCCTCTCTTCTTTCTTACATGGAAGGTGGTTTGGATCAAATCAAAAAGGAATAAGTTTGGATTTCGAATTCTATGAGATAGAGTTTTAGAAATCCAAAACTCTTTCAATTTTGCACCGAATTTATCCAAATTTTTTTTGGAATTTTCATGGCTTTTAGGGTATACATTGTGCACCCTTTTCTAGTGATCCATGTGTTGGAAAATATATCCCAAAAAGCCAATCGTCAAGCTGTTGATGGTTGAGCAACCAAGTATTGTAATTGATTTGTTAATAAATAAAATATATTTGGCATCTTCATCATAAGCTTTCATCTTCTAATGAACTCCGTTGTTATGATGAAGTTCTTAGGACTATTTAAGTTCGATAAAGAGAGGATTTATCGATTAGTGCTTAAAACTGTTCACGACCAAATGATAGGCTGTTAATAAGGACGACAGCTTCTATCGAGCATAGGTCGCTGTAGGCCATATGGGTTGGTTATCCTCTTAACCAAGGAGTGTGGAGACACTGGTATGGCATACAGGTGAGATGTAAGGGTACATCATCATTGAACGTGACCAACTCCAGAGTATTCTACTGTCGAGAATATCTCTGATGGGATATAGGTATAAGTGTCCCTTAGACCTGAGATCGCCTCAGTGACTTGCAAGCAACTCACTGTGCTTTGGTACTGGACTAACTGAATTTCTAATTCAGGGATGGAAGGCTTCTGGGCACAGTCAAGTACTTGCAAAGTCAGAGTGTGATCGAGATGGGATTGACCACTCCAAGAGTTGGAGAAGAATGAGTCGCTGTATTTCAATTTAGCAAAATCTTGGCCAGGGTAATCCATCAGATGGATTTGATATTTTGAAATACAATGTGGACAACCTGATCAGAGTTGACAGTTAAACTCTGGGGTGTCCTATGATCATTTTGGTCAAGGAGATGAATTATATGAAAACTATATCCGCATGGGTTCTAAGGATGTTGTTCTACACATTCGACCTATCCGGTCGTCGGGTACCATTGCTAGACGGTCACTTCGATTGGTATAGAAATTTGTTCCTATGCTATCGGCTTAGGTTCGGACCTATGAGGTCACACACATTAGAGTTCATGATCCGATCAGATGGTTGATCAACGATTAAGAATCATTCTAGGGTTAGATGATCAATACGATTGATATTTAACCCAGTGCAAGTGTTGCAGGAGGATCGATTAGCAATTTGATTGCTAATTGGCTTAATTTGATTAAGCCAATGGGATGAGATTAAGTCTAATTAAATATGATTTAATTAGATTTAGTTTGGGCTTGATTGGATCAAGTCCAATTGGTTTATTGGATAAGCCAAGTGCAAGAAAAAACTAGTCCTAGTTCAACTAGGACTTGGGTCAATCTAATTTCTAATTTGATTAAAAAATTAAATCAAATTTAAATATAATTTAATCTGATTAAATTAGATTCTTAATTGGGTTAAGACCTATTTTAATTGGGTTGATCTAATTTTGATTTGATTTGGTTTGGGAAACCAAATTAAAACAAGTTATGAGACAGAATCCTAGTAGGACTAGGATTCCACCTTGCGCCACATAAACCTTCTCCATGCCCTCTCTCTTATTCAACGCCAATCTCCACTTATTTTGTGCGACAAAAGCCCTCTCCCAGATCTCTCCCACGTTCACAAAAGGTCTCCTCTCTTCTTTCTTACATGGAAGGTGGTTTGGATCAAATCTAAAAGGAATAAGTTTGGATTTCGAATTCTATGAGATAGAGTTTTAGAAATCCAAAACTCTTTCAATTTTGCACCAAATTTATCCAAATTTTTTTTAAAATTTTCATGAATTTTAGGGTATACATTATGTACCCTTTTCTTATGATCCATGTATAAAAATATGGAGGAGGTGCTCAAGAGTTGGGCGTCCCTTAACTTGCCATGTTTGGATAAGCCTTGACTAGGTGTTTGACCTAGACAAGGACTCTATCATATCTCTCTATATAAGATGAGTTTTTTTATGAAATTTTAGGAGGAGATAGATATTTGAGAGACCTTTTCTTTATCCAAAAATCAGAGAGAAATACCTTTGGGTCATAGAGATATAAAAGATGCAAGTTTGGGTATCTAGAGAGAAAAACGTGAAGAAGAAGAGGGTCTTCTTCTTGGATTTTTATTTTCATATCTTTCCTCCTTCCATCTTGAGTTTCCTGAGAGTGTCTCAGATCTAAAACTTCTCCTTCTACTTTCCATCTTTGGAAGAGTCCAAATCAAGAAGAAAGAGGCACCTGATCAACCATCAAAGAAGGATCAGCGCAGTACTAGCATACTGTGCTGATTTCCTGAAGCAGGACTTCTAATCGAGATTCGTGGGCTCGTGTGGACGACTCCTAGGGGCCGGACGCATGTGCGGCTTGCAAAAATCATCCTCAAGCCCAGATCAGCAAGGTTAGAATGTCTAACTTGCAAGGTAATAGATCTGATCTATTGTTTTATACATACATTAGATGTAGTATAGAAACATGTTGATATGATCAACATGTAGTTCATGCTATATTTATATATTTTAATTTCTGATTTAATTCCATGTAATAATCATGTAATAGGATCTTAGATCTAGGGATTCTCTGGTTTTAGAAAATAAATTTTGATTTATTTTAGTCTTCCGCTGTATGATCTTGAAAAAGTTTCAAGATCTAACCCTGAAATCCTAGATCTGGTTCCTTCAATTGGTATCAGAGCCTAGGTTCTTTATTACATGATTATTTATACATGCTTAGATTATTTTTAGATTATATATAATTTATAATCTGATTATTAAATCTGAAATTAAAATTTTAGATCAATCACAAACTGCAAGGTTGTCCTGCTGTAAGGTTTACCCCTTACAGTGCAAAGGTTGTCCTAGTTTGTGTAGATCTATCTTTAATCATAAATTTATTAGATATGATCTAGATTAAATTTATGATTTATTAGATTTAAAAGATGTTTAAATCTGAAATAAAATCTCTTTGTTAATAATTTTTGTGCAAAGAAATTGTTTAAAGTTGAAATTATTTCAATTACATGAACCTGTTTAGATTAGATCTAAAGTAGTTTTATGTTTATTTCACTTGCATCTTGATTATGAATCAAACATGCAATATGGTTGGTAGAATCATATTGTAAAATTATTTTATAAATATGAAAATTATTTTTTGAAAAATCGAACCCAACCCTAAGCCCAAAACTTAATTAAGAATTAAGAAGTTGTTTGATTAGGTTCTTGGATTGTGAATTGAAGAACCTAAGACACAAATCATAACACATTGGGTTAATGGGTTAGTGGGAATTAGGTCCATTAATTGGGTTAGACCTATGGTTAGATTAAAGATGGACTTAATTAGAGAATTGACTAAATCTAATCAATTGTTGTCTTAGATTAGGTCAAGGATTCTCTAGATCAATTACAATAGTTGTAGTTGGTCAAGTCCATATCTTTAACGAGAACCAAATGGACTTGATTCTTGGCTAAGCGGTCTAGCATGAACTGTTAGGTTGATCTAATCGAAACTAATTAAACCAGTTGGTGTCTAAGGTAAACCAGACTGGTGGTTTTTAATTGGGAGCCCGCTTACCTGGCCATTTCAGATGGTGTCTAAGGCAAGCTTTGGCAGACCCTCCCACTGATCGAACTTACCTGGCCTCTTGGTGAAATTATGTTTTGATTGGATCACTTGACTATTCGAGCTGACCCATGTCAGCTAGGTAAATCAGTGTGACTGATTTAGGTGCTCCTAGACCAGCCCCTTTAATGGTCTCCCTTAAGCTGACTTGGTGAAGCCAGTAGGAGGATCATGATAAGCTGGTTCATCTGACCTCATCCTCTAAATTATTTAAATCCTCTAAAATTATTAGGTCCTTAAAATGACAAAGTTATGGAGATAACTGAGTCATAGCCTCTCATTAAGGTGTTTGATAATGAGTCCATTAACTCAATAATCATTGCAGACCCAAAGGCCTGGTGCTTGTTGACTAATGGAATTATCACTCATCATATGATGACTTGGAAGTGTCTCTCTAATGGTGGTTAGGTGAGCCAACCAAAGTTGGGCTTAATCATTCGTTGGTTAGATACACCAAGTATAATCATGTTAATGGTTGGACCTAACTGGATCCTTACAGTGGAGGCCAAAGCCTACTGATTAGGTTTCTGAGGCAAAATTAAAATTACTAGAAATTGTTTAGAGAAACAATTGGTTATGAACCTACCCTTAGATGTACATGGGTTGACCAACCAAAGTTGGGCTTGTGTGCAGTCTAAGTGGATTCTAGTACCCGCTAAGGAATTAGGGTAATTCCTCGAGTTGGAGGTAGAGGCTACCAATTCGAATAAAATAGTGGGAGAAACCTTTTGATTAAAGTCCAAATCTTTAGGTTTAATGAATCAATTACTAATTAGGTTATGGTTCTCCTTTGTGCAAATATGGCCACTTCCCTATCGCTCCGATCATTGTTGGACAATGATAAGTTGGTGGGACCCAACTTCGGTAGCTGGTATCGAAAGTTGAAGATAGTCCTGGAGCATGAACAGATCCTATATGTTATAATAGATCCTGCACCTGAGGAGCCAGCTGTCAATGCACGTGGAACAATCAGAGACACTTACCAGAAGTGGCTCAGTGATCAGACCACGGTGTGCTGTATCATGCTGGCTATCATGAGCGACGAGTTCAGTTGCAGATTCGAGACGGCTCAGCCAAAGGACAAGCTTCAAGTGTTGGAGGATGCCTTTGGCACACCTGATGACGTGGAGAGGCACAAGACTAGTTGTGCCATCTTCAACGCCAAAATACGGGATGGTGCCTCTGTCACTGATCATGTATTGTACATGATCGAGCTGATGGAATGATTGAGCAAGCTCGACTTTTCCTTGCATGAGCAGCTTGGAAAAGATGCAATACTGAACTCGCTGCCCAAGTCTTATCTCCCATTCCTCACTCATTATAGAATGACAAAGCCTGAAGAGAACTACCACGGGTTACTGGGGTTGCTTCAAAACTTTGAGAAGGATCACCAACTTCACAAGGAGTCGATGATTTTAGTGGGAGGTTCATCTTCTGGTTCTCGACCTTTTGAGAAAGGAAAGAAGAACAAGAAGAAGAAAGTAAAGAAGGTGCAAGTTCAGGCTAGGACATCAGTGCAGAGCCAGACCAAAAAGGTCAAGCCTGATAAGAGTCTATTCTACTGGCAAGCACCCTAGATTAGATAGTGTGTCAGATATCTATTTATGGCACTGTAGGCTAGGTCATATAAACAAGAACAGAATAAACAGATTGACTCAAGAGGGAATCCTCGAAGTTAGTGATTGTGAATCACTTCCAACCTGTGAGTCCTGTCTTCTTGGTAAAATGACCAAGTCACCTTTTACTAGAAAAGGTGAGAGAGCTACTGAGCTCTTGAGCCTAGTACATACTGATGTATGTGGGCCCATGAGCACCAGTGCTAGAGGTGGATATTTCTACTTCATAACTTTCACGGATGACCTATCCCGATATGGATATGTCTATCTGATGAAACATAAGTCGGATTCATTTGAAATGTTCAAACGATTCTGAAGTGAAGTAGAAAAATAAACTTGGAAGAGTATTAAAACTCTTCGATCTGATCGAGGAGGAGAATACCTTTCTAGTGAGTTTCTCACATATCTAGGAGAGAATGGGATTCTCTCTTAATGGACTCCTCCAGGAACACCACAGCATAATGGTATGTTTGAAAGGAGGAATCGGACTTTGTTAGACATGGTCCGATCCATGATGGGTTTTTGCTAGCTTGCCCATATCCTTCTGGGGATATGCACTCGAATCGGCCTGTTATCTGTTAAATAGGATTCCAAGTAAGTCTGTAATTAAGACTCCATATGAGATATGGACGGGACGTAAGCCAGCACTTTCACATCTTAGGGTCTGGGGGTGCCCGGCCTATATCAAACGATTAGTCACAGACAAACTT
Organism: Elaeis guineensis; assembly: GCF_000442705.2. Lineage (NCBI taxonomy): Eukaryota > Viridiplantae > Streptophyta > Magnoliopsida > Arecales > Arecaceae > Elaeis > Elaeis guineensis. The sequence goes on from NC_026005.2 coordinate 41,715,049, forward strand.
GGACCTAGGTCTGACAAATGCTCATTCATAGGATACCCCAAAGAGACAAAAGGATATTTTTTTCTACCATGCTGATGAACAAAAGGTGTTCGTCAGCCTTAAGGCAATCTTTTTAGAAAAGGAGTTCCTTGGTGAAGGAACCGTTGCCTCTAAGGTTGAACTTGATGAAGTTCAACAGGTAGAAGGACCGACACCAATAGCTGAACCTGAGTCGAATATGATTAGATCAGATCCGGAGCCCAATATACCTGTACCATTAAGGCGATCCGGTAGAGTACCACGTCAGCTGGACAGATACTACGGTTTCTTGATCCGGGACGGTGATCCCATTGAACTTGATTAGAATAATGAGGATCCGATCACCTATATGGATGCTATGCAGAGACCTGATTTCGAGAAATGGCTTGAAGCCATGAAATTCGAAATGGAGTCCTTGAAGGTCAACGATGTATGGACATTGGTTGACCCACCTGAAGGGGTTAAACCCATTGGGTGTAAATAGATCTTCAAAAGGAAGAGGGGCGCAGACGGAAAGGTGGAGACCTATAAAGCCCATCTGGTTGCCAAGGGGTATCATCAACGTTATGGTATTGACTATGACGAGACGTTTTCCCCTGTGGCAATGCTCAAATCTATTCGGATAATGCTTGCAATAGCTGCCCATCTGGATTATGAGATCTGGCAGATGGATGTAAAGACAGCTTTCCTGAATGGAGAGCTGACTGAAGAGGTGTATATGATACAACCTGAAGGGTTTACATCCACAGATGAGTCCAAGGTGTGCAAGCTTCAGAGATCCATTTATGGATTGAAGCAAGCTTCTCGGAGTTGGAACATGCGTATTGATAAGGTGATCAAAACGTATGGCTTCATTAAGAATGGAGAAGAGCCCTGCATCTATAAATGGGCAAATGGTCCAGTTGTGGTATTCCTTGTCTTGTACGTGGATGACATTCTCTTAATCGGGAATGACATCCCCGCACTACAGGAAATAAAAGTTTGGTTGTCATCACAGTTCTCCATGAAGGACTTGGGTGAAGCATCCTACATCCTAGGGATAAAGATCTATAGGGATAGATCTAAAAGAATGCTTGGGTTATCCCAGTCCATGTACATAGACACTGTGCTGAAGAGGTTCAGCATGGAAAATTTCAAGAAGGGCTATCTACTGATAGGCCATGGAATTTCTCTCTCTAAGAAAGATTGTCCGACAACTCCTGAAGAGAGAGAGCGTATGAGTAGAGTCCCATATGCTTCAGCCGTGGGATCTATCATGTACGCCATGACATGTACAAGACCAGATGTGGCATACTCACTAGGAGTAGTGAGTAGATACCAATCTGATCTTGGAGAAGATCACTGAAAAGTGGTTAAAGCCATCCTTAAGTATTTGAGAAATACTAAGGACCAATGGTTGGTTTATGGCGAGTCAGATCTGAAACTTGTGGGGTTCACAAACTCCAGCTTCCAATCTGACCATGATGACAGCAGGAGCGTGTCGGGTTATATCTTTACTCTGAATGGTGGAGCCATCTGCTGGAAGAGTTCCAAGTAGCATACTGTGGCAGACTCTGTTTGTGAAGCGGAGTATATCGCAGCATCAGATGCCGCGAAGGAGGCTGTGTGGCTGAGAAAATTCATCAACGAGCTCGGAGTAGCACCCTCCCTCGATGGTCCGGTCCTGCTCTATTGCGACAGCAATGGTGCCATAGCTCAGGTGAAGGAACCCAAAGCACATCAGCGGACGAAGCACATCTTGCGCCGCTTCCACCTGGTCTGAGAGATCGTGGATCGAGGTGACGTCGACCTTTAGAAGATCGACAGAAAGGAGAACCTAGCCGACCCCTTCACTAAAGCCCTGGTGATAAAGGAGTTCGACAATCACAAGTCGAAGATGGGTATTAGATACTGTGCCGAGTGGCTTTAGGACAAGTGGGAGTTGTTGGGAAATGTGTCCCAAAAAGCCAATCGTCAAGCTGTTGACGGTTGAGCAACCAAGTATTGTAATTGATTTGTTAATAAATAAAATATATTTGGCATCTTCATCATAAGCTTTCATCTTCTAATGAACTTCGTTGTTACGATGAAGTCCTTAGGACTATTTAAGTTCGATAAAGAGAAGATTTATCGATTAGTCCTTAAAACTGTTCACGACCAAATGATAGGCTGTTAATAAGGACGACAGCTTCTATCGAGCATAGGTCGCTGTAGGCCATATGGGTTGGTTGTCTTCTTAACCAAGGAGTGTGGAGACACTGGTATGGCATACAGGTGAGATGTAAGGGTACATCATCATTGAACGTGACCAACTCCAGAGTATTCTACTGTCGAGAATATCTCTGATGGGATATAGGTATAAGTGTCCCTTAGACCTGAGATCGCCTCAGTGACTTGCAAGCAACTCACTGTGCTTTGGTACTGGACTAACTGAATTTCTAATTCAGGGACGGAAGGCTTCTGGGCACAGTCAAGTACTTGCGAAGTCAGAGTGTGATCGAGATGGGATTGACCACTCCAAGAGTTGGAGAAGAATGAGTCGCTGTATTTCAATTTAGCAAAATCTTGGCCAGGGTAATCCATCAGATGGATTTGATATTTTGAAATACAATGTGGACAACCTGATCAGAGTTGACAGTTAAACTCTGGGGTGTCCTATGATCATTTTGGTCAAGGGGATGAATTATATGAAAACTATATCCGCATGGGTTCTAAGGACGTTGTTCTACACATTCGACCTATCCGGTCGTCGGGTACCATTGCTAGACGGTCACTTCGATTGGTATAGGAATTTGTTCCTATGCTACCGGCTTAGGTTCGGACCTATGAGGTCACACACATTAGAGTTCATGATCCGATCAGATGGTTGATCAACGATTAAGAATCGTTCTAGGGTTAGATGATCAATACGATTGATATTTAACCCAGTGCAAGTGTTGCAGGAGGATTGATTAGCAATTTGATTGCTAATTGGCTTAATTTGATTAAGCCAATGGGATGAGATTAAGTCTAATTAAATATGATTTAATTAGATTTGGTTTGGGCTTGATTGGATCAAGTTCAATTGGTTTATTGGATAAGCCAAGTGCAAGGAAAAACTAGTCCTAGTTCAACTAGGACTTGGGTCAATCTAATTTCTAATTTGATTAAAAAATTAAATCAGATTTAAATATAATTTAATCTGATTAAATTAGGTTCTTAATTGGGTTAAGACCTATTTTAATTGGGTTGATCTAATTTTGATTTGATTTGGTTTGGGAAACCAAATTAAAACAAGTTATGAGACAGAATCCTAGTAGGACTAGGATTCCACCTTGCGCCACATAAACCTTCTCCATGCCCTCTCTCTTATTCAACGCCAATCTCCACTTATTTTGTGTGACAAAAGCCCTCTCCCAGATCTCTCCCACGTTCACAAAAGGTCTCCTCTCTTCTTTCTTACATGGAAGGTGGTTTGGATCAAATCTAAAAGGAATAAGTTTGGATTTCGAATTCTATGAGATAGAGTTTTAGAAATCCAAAACTCTTTCAATTTTGCACCGAATTTATCCAAATTTTTTTTGGAATTTTTGTGGCTTTTAGGGTATACATTATGCACCTTTTTCTTATGATTCATGCATGAAAATATGGAGGAGGTGCTCAAGAGTTGGGCATCCCTTAACTTGCCATGTTTGGATAAGCCTTGACTAGGTGTTTGACCTAGACAAGGACTCTATCATATCTCTCTATATAAGATGAGTTTCTTCATAAAGTTTTAAGAGGAGATAGATATTGGAGAGACGTTTCTACCGTCTAAAAATCAGAGAGAAAGACCTTTGAGATGTGGAGATATAAAAGATGCAAGTTAGGGTGTCTAGAGAGAAAAATGTGAAGAAGAAGAGGGTCTTCTTCTAGGGTTTTTTGTTTTCATATCTTTCCTCCATCCATCTTGAGTTTTCTGAGAGTGTCTCCACTTATTTTGTGCTGATTTCCTGAAGCAGGACTTCTGATCGAGATTTGTGGGCTCGTGTGGATGACTCCTAGAGGCCGGACGTGTGTGCGGCATACAACATCATCCTTAAGCCCAGATCAGCGAGGTTAGAGCATCTAACTTGCAAGGTAATAGATCTGATCTATTGTTTAATACATACATTAGATGTGGTATAGAAACATGTTGATATGATCAACATGTAGTTCATGCTATATTTATATATTTTAATTTCTGAATTAATGATATGTAATAATCATGTAATAGGATCTTAGATCTAGGGATTCTCTGATTTTAGAAAATAAATTTTGATTTATTTTAGTCTTCCACTGTATGATCTTGAAAAAGTTTCAAGATCTAACTTTGAAACCCTAGATCTTGTTCCATCACGGACTCCTACGGGAGCCGAGCTCCGCCCACGACTTCACTTATAGGTAAACTCCGTCCGGACTCCTACGGGAGCCGGACTTCCTCCCTGACCTTGATTGCAGGTAGACTTCGACTGGACTCTTACGGGAGCCAGATCTCATCTCCGACTCCAGCTACAGGCAGACTTCGTCCGGACTCCCACAGGAGCCGGACTCCGTCCCCAACCTCAACTGTTGGAAGGCTTCGCCCGGACTCCCATGGGAGCCGGGCTCCGTCCTCGACCTCAACTGCGGGAAGGCTTTGCCCGGACTCCTACGGGAGCCGAGCTCCGCCCACGACTTCACTTACAGGTAAACTCCGTCCGGACTCCTACAGGAGCCAGACTTCATCCCTGACCTTGATTGCAGGTAGACTTCGACTGGACTCCTACGTGAGCCAGATCTCGTCTCCGACTCCAGCTACAGGCAGACTTCATTCGGACTCCCACGGGAGCCAGACTTCGTCCCCAACCTCAACTGCTGGAAGGCTTCGCCTGGACTCCCATGGGAGCCGGGCTCCGTACTCGACCTCGACTGCGGGAAGGCTTCGCCCGGACTCCTACGGGAGCCGAGCTCCGCCCACGACTTCACTTACAGGTAAACTCCGTCCGGACTCCTACGGGAGCCGCACGTCGTCCCTGACCTTGATTGCAAGTAGACTTCGACTGGACTCCTACGAAAGCCAGATCTCGTCTCCAACTCCAGCTACAGGCTGACTTCGTCCGGACTCCCACGGGAGCCGGACTTCATCCCCAACCTCAATTGCTGGAAGGCTTCACCCGGACTCCCATGGGAGCCGGGCTCCATCCTCGACCTCGACTGCGGGAAGGCTTCACCCGGACTCCTACGGGAGCCGAGCTCCCCCCACGACTTCGCTTACAGGTAAACTCCGTCCGTACTCCTATGGGAGTCAGACTTCATCCCTGACTGTGATTGCAGGTAGACTTCGACTGGACTCTTATGGGAGCCAGATCTCGTCTCTGACTCCAGCTACAAGCAGACTTCCTCCGAACTCCCACGGGAGCCGGACTTCATCCCCAACCTCAACTGCTGGAAGGCTTCGCCCGGACTCCCATGGGAGCCGGGCTCCGTCCTCGACCTCGACTGCTGGAAGGCTTCGCCCGGACTCCTACGGGAGCCGAGCTCCGCCCATGACTTCACTTACAGGTAAACTCCGTCCGGACTCCTACGGGAGCCGGACTTCGTCCCTAACCTTGATTGCAGGTAGACTTCGACTGGACTCCTATGGGAGCCAGATCTCGTCTCCGACTCCAGCTACAGGCAGACTTCGTCCGGACTCCGATGGGAGCCGGACTTCGTCCCCTACCTCAACTGCTGGAAGGATTCGCCCGGACTCCCATGGAAGCCGGGCTCCATCCTCAACCTCGACTGCTGGAAGGCTTTGCCCGGACTCCTACGGGAGCCGAGCTCCACCCACGACTTCACTTAAAGGTAAACTCCATCCGGACTCCTATGGGAGCCGGACTTCATCCCTGACCTTGATTGCAGGTAGACTTCGACTGGACTTCTACGGGAGCCAGATCTCGTCTCCGACTCCAGCTACAGGCAGACTTCGTCCGGACTCCTACTGGAGCCGGACTTCGTCCCCAACCTCAACTGCTGGAAGGCTTCGCCCGGACTCCCATGGGAGCCGGGCTCCATCCTCGAGCTCGACTACGGGAAGGCTTCGCCTGGACTCCTACGAGAGCCGAGCTCTGCCCACGACTTCACTTACAGGTAAACTCCGTCCGGACTCCTATGGGAGCCGGACTTCATCTCTGATCGTGATTGCAGGTAGACTTCGACTGGACTCCTACAGGAGCCAGATCTCGTCTCTGACACGAGCTACAGGCAGACTTAGTCCGGACTCCTACGGGAGCCGGACTTCATCCCCAACCTCAACTGCTGGAAGGCTTCGCCCGGACTCCTATGGGAACCGGGCTCCATCCTCGACCTCGACTGCGGGAAGGCTTCGCCCGGACTCCTACGGGAGCCGAGCTCCGCCCACGACTTCACATACAGGTAAACTCCGTCCGGACTCCTACAGGAGCCAGACTTCATCCCTGACCGTGATTGCAGGTAGACTCCGACTGGACTCCTACGGGAGCCAGATCTCATCTCCAACTCCAGCTACAGGCAGACTTAGTCCGGTTTCCTATGGGAGCCAGACTTCATCCCCAACCTCAACTGCTGGAAGGCTTCGCTCGGACTCCCATGGGAGCCGGACTCCGTCCCCAGCTCCAGCTACTGGAAGATTCCGTCCGGACTCCTACGGGAGCCAGACTTCGCCCACAACCCCAATTGCAGGTAGACTCCGTCCGGACTCCTGCGGGAGTCGGACCTCGCACCTGACTTAAATTGCAGGAAGACTCTACCCAGACTCCTACGGGAATCGGGTCTCATCCCCAACTCAGACTGCAAGAAGACTTCATCCGGACTCCTACAGGAGTCGGACTCCGAGCTCCACTCAGATGGGTGGCTAGCCACCTCTCCTCGCCAGACACTCCAACCGAACTTCGACCGACAGGCCTAGGCCCACTAGTAGGCTGCAGCAACAGCCATGACCCTGCTCCACCTCCTGTAATAGATTTCGCACGGCTCCATCACTCCCTGACAGGCCGCAGTGACGGCCACGACACTGCTCCACCTCCTGGC